>NC_056746.1:1472509130-1472816630 GCF_019279795.1 Protopterus annectens
AACTAGCTTGGGATGAACACGATGGGTGTGGAGAAGGTCCATAGCTGCCCATTTCTTTGCCAGCAACAGCTGTGCATATGCAATACATTAGGTGGGATATTTGAAACCTTCCACCCCTGAGAGAGTGGTGAGGACATCTAAGTATGTTGTACTACCAATTATGAATATCAGGCACATGCACTGTTTGTGAACAGCTATACTGTCATTAGTACATTACCCACATCTGAACAGTTTGTGGTTTGTATTGGCATTAGCACAGTCTGCTCATGATGACTGGACATATTTCTGTACCGTGTATGCCTACCTACACCCTTGGTTGTGCCTGACTACATGGGTGTATATTACCTTTGGGTAGGGGTGCAGAACTGCAGTGTGCATTATTTATTATTGTGTGATGTTTATCTTGCTGAACATGCAGAGTTGCTGTGTACCTGTAAGTCTATGAAGGCTTGTAGTCTGTCTGAGTAGCTCCCACCTGTGGACATATCCAAATGGTAGACAGAGGTCAGCCTAGTATTCTTTGACTGTGCACCACAGCAGTCTTTTCAGCACCTGAACAATGGCATTGTCACAGGTGGTTGCTAGCAGTACATGGCTACATCTTTTGCTATTTCTGTGTTGTACGTCTTCATAAGGGCATGCTTGTGGGATTCATTCTACAGCTATTTGCAGAGTGTGTAACAGCAGACAAGCTGATATGCCTGTGTGTTTCTGTTTCTTCCAGGCCTCAGTTACTCTCACGTATATATTTGAACAGCCTCAGGGAAAGGTACATATAACTGGGATACACCTGTGATATAGTTCTGACATTTTTCAGTTCAGACATTGCGTGATTCAGACCATTTCTATTACTACACCTTTTCTGATGTGCAAGCGGTGTCTACTCTCACTTATTGATATTTGTTATTAAGTGAGATTCAACACCTTTCTGCCTACTGTTAGTACATTTCACAGGGAGTCAGAGGGGCACAGTTAACTTTTGTTTACTAATCAGGGTCATCACTGTAGAGCAGTCACTGTTGGGAGGTCTGGCCTGTGACCTATGCTAATATGCCAGTGTGTATCCTGCTCTGATACTGTGTGGGATTTGTAAGCCACTACTGTAACCTTATTCTCTACAAGCATGGCTGATTCTCTTTTCACAGTCATGTCATGCAATTCAACAACACCTGCTGGTTAAGGCCCACAGAACAAGATTTGTGTTATGCCATTCCTATTTTCCCTTTACATTCACTCATAGTAATGCATGATAAATTGCTTTCAGCACTAAGTTATTGTATATCTGCTGTGGTGTAGTGGTACTTCATGTTGACTGGTGTGTCCAAGGTCCCGGGTTCGAGACTGACAAGGGTAGTTTTATTTTGCTGCTGAGCAATACAAGGGCCTTGTCATACAGAGTGACTAAGGCACTTTTAAGCAGTTGTAAGTGGGTTTGCGTGGGTTTGCACGACGCTTAGCGATGCTTAGCTAAGCACAAACAAGCTCACACTCGCGCACCCCCGCTAACTACTGCTTAAAAGTGCTTACTCCCGCTAACCCCCGCGCTAATTTCTTTTAAAGAAAAGAAAATGGGGAGATAGGAAAGTGGTGAAAAAAGGGGGCACAGAGAGGGACAGACAGTAGGAAAACAAGCTCGGGATGTGCAGGAAGGGTGTAGGGAAGGCCCATAGCTGCCCATTTCTTTAACAGCAACAGCTGTGCATATGTTGTAAATTTGGAGTGAGTTTTGAGACCTTCCACCCCTGAGAGAGGGGTGAGGACAACATAGTTTGTTGCACTGCCAATTAAAATTATTGGTGTACATGTCCTATGGATATGTGTGCAAAATGGGAAGCTATGTATGGGGCATAATTTTTTTTCGGGTACAGATTGCCTTTTTTTTTTTTTTCGGGTGAGAGTGGCAAGTGAGGTAGGGGAAATAGGTATATTTGGAGAGGTAGGTTGGGGAGGTAAACAGACAAGACAAGCAAGACACATACAGGAGCGGAATTTGACACATGGGGTGGGTGAACACAATTGACGGGGAAGGTTGGTTTGAAATCGCAAGCCCATGAGTCCACAGATGGTACCAGTGGAACTGAGATCCCCACCCATGGGCAGTCATCACTGCACCTTCACAGCCCCGGGGGTGGCTGTGCTGGGGGCTGAGTAGGATGGGCAGGCTCACCTGTGAGATGCGCCACTCTTGCCTCAAGCTGGCATAGTGGCTCAGTGACTGAACGCTGGATCTCCCTATGCACCACAGTCCGGACCCTTCGAAGGGTGATGGGTGGCCCTTCTCCACCCATGCTTGCACAGGGGGGGTGTGAACCCCATCCCCTGCAGCACTTCCACCCGAAGGTGGCACAGGAAAAACGGAGGAGGGGAGTCCGGGCTGGGCACCAGAGCCACTGGTGCCAGGTGCACTCACCAACTGAGGAGGGACAGGTGGGTCCGCTGGGACTGGCCTTCCCATACGTTCAGTGATTCGGTGTGTTTCATTACAACATAAACAACATCATTCCAGATTAGTTGTAACAACATGCAGTAATATTCCCATTAACCCAACACACCACAGTTCCAACAGTTGAACAGCAAACATAACACATGCATATATTGAACAACAGTGGTTATTCAAACCGCATGTAGGGATGATTGGTAGCAACAGGCCACCATGAACATGGTGCTTGAACAGGGCACATGCATCAACATGAGTGCCAATATTTATGGAACAATAGGACATATATCCCGACAAATATTTAAGATTGCACATACCCATTGAGGTGCGGAATTGCATGGTTTATGCACAAATAGTAGGGTGTAGAAAAAAACCCCATTAACATCTTATAAACACTTTTACTCTACACTACATTCCTAGTGACTGCAGCTGTATATTCCCTACATGTATTATTATACTTGCCAGCATGCATTAGGTTGTGTAATGGGTTTGGCTAGTTCAATCTATACTTGACCTATATCTCACATACTAACTGTCCAGGATGCAGATGTTACTGCTACATATTTCATGGTTGCATTTATATTTCTTTATCTACATATCTGGATGTTTTCACATGACATTTTCACTTCTAATTGTACAGAACCCTGCATTTATTGAAGCACACTTACATTTCTGGGGAACATATTCGCATCCTACTTGTGTGCCAGATTTACTTATGCATGCTAGCCAGTAACTGACTGTTGAGGACTGTATATTTACTTCGCAGCTACTAACACTTCCATCACCCACTTTAGATGGGACTGCAGAACTCTGGGTTGCCAGCACTTTCTAACACATTACTATTTGTATAATGCAAGGGTACAACAACATTTCATACTAAGTGAAACAGACACACTCTGGGTTTTAGACCTTTATTAATGACATTACACACTTTTCCACAGGCTCACTCCTTTATTTGTTTTAACGGTATATATGGCAGACATGTTCACGACATATTATACCTTTATTAATAGGTTAGCACACTCTTTTTTCAGGCTCACTCACATGTTATTTTACATGACAGTGCCTGCAGAGATATTATTCCAGACATTTGTTGCCTTTTTTAATGGGTTACTACACTCTTTTTATGCCTCTCTAACGTTTTTATCTGACAGTACATGCAGAGGACTTGTTCAGTCCATGTTATGGCTATATTATTGGACTACAAAACTTTCTTTCATGCTCTCTCCAATATTTTATATAACAATACATGCAGAATAATCACTAACCTGCCTGGTGGTGCAGCCTTAGCAGCCTATCTTCATAGGCTTGCTCATTCATAACACGGTCACCTGCAGCTGTAAAGTAAATGAAGGGATATTGAGACATTCCTATCCGTTATACATACTCCATTTTAAATCCTTACATACTGCATTCCATGGCTACATACTCAGTTGTGGGGCATCCCACATCCCACGGGCCTTCTGTATCCACTGATTCAGGCGGTCTTCCTTTCGTCCCTTCAGGTCCGCATGGTGGTGAAGGATCTGCTCACCAGTCCGGGGAATGCCTGTGGTACTGGTGAGGTCACAAGCAAACCCGTTCCAAGCCTCTGCCTTGTACTCCGTCCCTTGGAACTGGCCCAGCAGGAGTCTTGCCTTGTGATGGTGGATTAGGAGCCAAACCATGTATTTGGACTCCTCGGTGCCCCATCTCTGCGCTCGGAAGCGCACTCCCTCTCCAACACCAGACATTCTGACCACAGATGTGAGCTACAATCAGTTATGGCGTGTATTCCCACCTTTGGGGCTTAAATATGCCGCATTTCCCGCACTTTTTTGTGATTGGCCATTTTGTAAAATTCTCAGCTGACTGCAGACCTGCTTAGTAATGGTTAAACTACCATTCCTAAGTTTATGTATGTTAATAGTGGCGGTTCCCCTATGTTGTCATGGCTTAGTGGTTCTGTACTTTGATTATGATGCAGAGGGTCCGGGGTTCAAACCTTGTCATTCTTTTATTTTAATACTGTCTAGACAGGCTAGGGGGTGTGGCTGCGTTTAAGCAACTTAACTCTACGTTGCTTCCCTGTGCCTTACGGTGCCCTGGTTGGCGCGGCGCGCATGTCCACGCAAACACATTGTGCTGGGTAAAGCGTTTTTAAATGTTGGGCAATTCTATTGTGCTGGGTAAAGCACTATTATACTATGGGCAACTCTGTTTAGCTGGGTGAAGCACTATTAAACTATGGCCAACTCTGTTTAGCTGGATAAAGCGCTATTAAACTATGGGTACCTCTGTTTAGATGGGTATAGTGCTATTAAACTATAGGCACCTGTGTTTAGCTGTGTAAAACATTGCTTAACGGCAGGCTATTATATATCTGGGTCTTTTAAAAATATATATTTTGTTCACTGATACATTGGCCATGTCACTGCTTTAAATAAAATTTTGATCATATTTGTCTGGTATTATTTCAAATACTGATTTAAAACATAAATAAGAAGGGGAGTGGTGGGATTCAAACCGTGAATGCCTTTTCCTTGTGCATACGCTCTACCATTACACTATTGCTATTTTGATTAACTTGAATAAGTAGTTCTTATATGCTCTTCAATGTCACAGTTGCTAACTGTGGTTAAGCAATGGGCACACCCATGCAAACAAGCGCAAATACGGGCAGCTATATTGTGGATTTAAAAAAAATTATAATTGTTTCCGTTTTATAACTCTGATGGAGGTTTACAGTGTCAGGGAGTATGGTGTTGGGTGCAAGTACATTTGAGCGGACTCACTCTTGTCTGTTGATATTATGCTTTTTAAAACCATGCAGGGGCGTGGACTTTTAGACTGCTCGGCAAATGTGGCCATATCCAAAGAAGGCAGAGTTTTACCCAAGATGGGAGCAGATCTGTGAGCCATGGCCTCTATGACTTCGTGTAAACTTCAGATAACAAATCACAAGGATAACCTCTAGCCTTAAACATTTCCATAATGTATTTACACTCGTTCTGAAAATCCTGATCATCAGAGATCATTCTACTAGCCCTCACCAATTGACCTTTTATTACCCCTTTTCTGATGTGGGGATGGTGGGCACTAGTGTAATGTAAATAGGAATTAGAAAATGTCTGTTTCCTATGTATCCTAGATTTAAAACCATTGCCAAACCTCTGTATATTAAAATCCAAGTAAACCAACTCAGTATTACTTATTTGATATGTAAAATGTAAAAAATGAGTAGTGTTGGTAATGTATTCCAGAAATTCCAGAAATTTGTTTTCTGAGTTGTTCCAAAACAGACATATATCATCAAGAAATGTGAAATACAGGTAAATAAGTCTACAACATCCAATGTGATAAAACTCTGTGTACTGCTTAAGTTGGTATTGTCTATATATCTTAAAAAGTCCCAGGAGTCTTTTAGAATGTTGGCATCATTTAAAACCATTGTTTTAAGTTTTAGATCTATATATTTAGCTAAAGGTGCCATCACTGATCCATCAGCCGAGAAAATAGACCTAAGTGTTGGGTCCAAGGTGTTTCTGTGCACCTTGGGTATGCCAAAAATAGAGGGAACTCTGGGATTGTCAACCTTTAAAAAATGATATGTCTCCATGTCTATGAGCCCCTCGAGCAGTAAATCATTTAAGCACATTTCTATTTTCTTGTACGCAATGCTGACTTCATTCAAAGAAACTCTAGCATAAGTTTCTTCATCACTGAGTATGTCCAGCATTTTACCTTCATTAAAACAACCCGCCCCCCCCCACCTTTGTCCAGTTTCATAATTCTAAGGTTTTTGTTTTCCTTAGATTCCTACAAAGCTTTTCTCTCCTCCATTAAGTTAGGGGTCACTCTATTGTACATAAGCTGGGGTCACTCTATTGTACATAAGCTGTTCCTTTAACTCCTTTTTCACCAATGATTCAAAGTTTTTGAGCTGGGGATGTAGAAGTGGGTTAAAAGTACTTCTCTTAGTTAAAGGGTTGTGTGTGTTTCTTCTCTCCTGTCCATTGAAAAATAATTCTTAATTTTTCTGTCTAATAAATAATTCAAAATCAACTAACAGATTCACAATGTTGGTTTTGACCCTGGGTATAAAAGTAAAACCTTTTAAAAACAAGTTAAAATGTCCTTTGCTAATAATGGTGATGGTGTAATTAAAAATGTTAAAACCATTATAAGTAAAAGTACAACCATCTTGTAATATTTTGTCCTGTGTGTCTGCCTCCAATACACCCTGTCTGGTGGTGCCCACCCCTTCTGCATCTGATTCCCATACCTGCAATTCACAGGGTCCTTTCTCTTTAGTCTTACCGACCTCCTCGGGGGTGGAAAATCTAAAGGGTCCTGTATGTTTAAACCTTCTTGATTATTTTCATTATTGATTTCAGTACATGCCCATCTTTCATAATTTTCCCCCCTGTTAGAATAGTTATTAAAATTGCTATTTGCCCTGTATACTTTGGGCTTAGGGTAAACAGTGTGATGGCTATATTCATTTGTGTCCCTCTCAATTTTCTTAATTTTCCTCTCCTGTATCTTTTTGTACTTTAATTCAATGCTATTCAACATATTAAAATATTTCTCCTTTTCAGTGTCTATGCTGAAAAGTAAGTCATTCAATATTTTGTTATTAGTGGTTTCAATCTGATTAAAAATACTTTCCATCTGAGCCTCATTGTTTCTTATGATGGCTTTTATTATATCAGCACCATATCTATCAAAAGCCTTTAACAAATCCTGATGAAACTGTGATCCTTCTTTCACATTATTAGGGTACTTACATACTCATAAGCCCTTGGGAACAATATTTAAATGTAGACAATGCTTTAAATAGGCATTATCCATCTCTCAAGTCTTATATTTATATAACAAATTGTCCAAGTTAAAAAGCATAGTAGCATAGTAGCAGAGCCATGGCCTAAAGTTAAATGCCAAGAAATGCATAGTCATACCCTTCGGGAAAAACAAGGTTACCCCTAGCTACCATATAGGTGGCAATCCACTGAGCACAGAAGAAGTCATCAGGGATCTGGGGACCCAGGTTGACAGTAGCCTTTCGTTTGACACTCATGTTGCTAAAGTGGTTAGGAAAACCTTCTACATTGCCCACCTGATCATGAAGGGATTCACATCTAGATCAAGGGAGGTCATCGTCCCCCTGTACTCATCACTCATTAGACCTATGATTGAGTACAATGCCCCATTCGAATGTATCTGACCCGACACCTGCAGCAGCTGGAAAGGCCCCAAAGTTCCTCACCAAAAGGATAAAGGGTCTCAAAAATATGTCTTATGCTGCCCGACTGAAAGAACTCCAGCTCTATTCAGTCTCATACCGCTTGCTCAGAGGTGACCTGTGCCTGACATATAAGGCCATGTCAAACCCTGATTTGATGAATATGCTTCACCTCAAAAAATCTAGATCCCTCAGAACCACAAGGGCGGGAGACTTAAACCTTGACACGGTTATTAATAGAATGTGCTGGAGGGACAGATTCATCACCCAGAGACTCCCTATACTGTGGAACAAAATCCCGGTACATGTGAGGCAGAGCACCTCACTGGCCTTGTTCAAGAGGAATCTTGACCAATGGATGGGGGATCGCAGATATACCCCAGGGATTACTTCAGTGTCACTGCTTGACAGAGGCACAGCAAAATAATAGGCATAGTTTTATTCAAACTAAAGGGGTGGCGAAAGCCAAATAACTATGGGCTAGGCTTATAAATGCCCTTGGGCAGATAGCCTAGTATGAACCTATGAACCTATGAACCTATAAGAGTCATTACTTGTATAAACTTGTGCTTTTTCAGTAAAATCAATTTTTAAGTCCATAATGTCTTTAAAAAGTCTTTCAGTACCTGTATGATTGGTATTACCCAGGCATACTTCTCCTTCAACCCCTGGGTTGTGTTGCCATGCATCCATGGTTCCTGTTGCACCTGCAAGCAGTAGCAAGAGAAAGACAAGGAAATCCTTCTAAACTCTGTCACTGATGTTGGCTAGGCGGTGGAACCAAATTTTCATTCCTTGTAAACTTATTACAGCCATCCGTTCCATCATTCGAAGCTGAACATCTCAAACCATCCTGGTTGCCTGGCAGAGAAGCTCCTGTAGCAAGCAAGGCCATGGATTGGCTAAGGGGCATCAAAAGCCCCACCAATTGAGTTAATTGGCCAATGAGCTTCCGCAGCTCACCCAGTTCACTTCCTCTAGCTCCATTTTCTCCATTAGTTATGGTAGAACTGGCCGGTGATTCCATAACCATGAAAAAAATACCAATAAATGTATAAAAGTGGTTGAAAATGCCCAAAAGTTACTAATAACCTGTAGAAAGGCACCGGAAACCAGCTGTTCATGTTACAGGTTTTATTTCATTCATCTCATACATTTTGTATTTTAAATTGAATCTTCATTATTAATTGTTTAATTGATCAATGCTTATTATTGGTTAATTTCCATTTGAAAATGTATTTAACATGGCTTTTGGGACAGTACATGCCTATCTGATGAAGTTTGTAAGACGAAAATGTAAGGGGAACTGCTTTTATAACGTTTATGTGCTTGATGTGCTTTGTGCTTTTAAACCACTGTGCTTGTGTGCATTTTGAACTAAACTTCTGTTTGAGTGGACCAGCTGGTTTCTGATGCCTTTCTACAGGTTCTAAATATAATAAGCTGATCAGAATGTAGTGTTTGGCTTATTACAGTGAAATGTTGTTTTTTTTTTTGCTCCTCACTTGAAGAGCTGAGTGAGTGGAGCCCTGGTTGAACCAGCCATGCATCTGTGCTACACAGAGCACTATCATTTTGGAAACAGGTAATGCCAGTGAACAATGAATGACATAATAGACATTCACAACATGTAATTTTTGAACACCTACCAGGACAGATATCAGAGAGATGCATAACAATCATGAATGCCTCAAAAATACATATACCAGTTATGTCGTGAAGAATACTTTTGAAGGGCATACAGTTCCTACCATAAGGAGTATGGATGCCCTACTGTGTATGACAGAATCCTTAACAAGGTGGCCCTCTGAATGTGCCATAACTATTGTCTATGTCTAAGTCACAGCTGTCTGACACAGTTGTGTGATAAATTGATGTTATCAGATTCAAACCACAACCTGTGATACTAAGCTCTCTATGATACTTAGCTCTCTATAGACCTTTGTATTTACTGCATATGTTGCAGGAGATATCAAGAGAGGTATCACAAATAGCTGAAATCAATGTGTGTATTAAGAAAAGAGTTATGAATATAATATGACCACTCAGATTAAGTCAGATTGTTGGAAAAGAGCTATACATGTTACTCTCCACACAACATTTTACAGTACAATATCATTGCTTTTTTGACGAGGAAGCTGCTTCCATCATGTAGTACACACACACTGTCCCAGAAGTGAACCACATTATATCTGTGTCAGTATGCTTTACAAGCCAGTACTCAATGCCTGTGCCACAGAAGCACTCACAGCACAACATGCCTTGATTGTCTTTTTCACCGCCATGCAGTCAATGCGATCACAACCTGTGATGACATATCATTGTCCAACATAAAAATGGATGTGAATTACTAAATACAATGGTGTTTGTGCAACTTCAGTAATGTTTCCCTTTTCAGGAACTGAACAGCAGGTTATGTGACTCAATCAAGTAATGCCATGTGGCTGGACCACAAGCAGCACAGCAGAACACTAAACAGAAGTATAACGTTCCACCTATGCTAACTTATTACATTATATGTATGAGTCATAAAATAGACAATCTCTTTGAGTTAAAAACAGATGGCCTCTCCTACTGCAAAAATGGATGCCATTCATGCATTACAGTATAAGGCCACACAATACTAACAGTCAGTTAATGTGGATGCTGAACACCTGAGCATTTAACAACAAAAAATGGACGATATTGTAAATAATGAATGTGCCACAGTAGAAGTGTCATAACAACTGTGAGATATGTCAGTATGTCAAAGGATTACATCATGTTATTGCTGCAAGGGGCCTCTGTGATTGTAATACTAACGTAACAACATACAGAATGTTGTCTCATTCCCTCACGCCAGTGGATAATGCTTATTGTATATGTTATGTGAGGAAAATGTAATCACATGTCATCATTACTCTACTATATGAGAAATCATCAGCTGAGTGTAAGATGAATCAACATCTATACATGTGAACAGCAGATGTGATTGACAATAGTGTTAGCAACATGTACAGTTACAATAAGACTGATACACCATAGTCTGAGCAGAAATGGCTAGATTTGAACTAATTACTTGATATCACAAGCTACAGATCAGTTCATGAATTGCACACATCATATGACATGTTGTGGTACAACTGAGACAGTGCAATGTTGAATGTATGACATCACTGCTGTTTATTAGCTGGATGTTTATGCTAAAACGTGGTCAAAGTGCACAATAACATTATACAACTGCACATCATATATGTATTTGAAGAGTAGTATACACAGTATGAAGGCGAAAGACACAATCACAGGTGGCGTCAAACATCCTATGTATGTAGTTACACAATGCACAATGCACATACCACAGTGGAAGTCACACTACAACTGTGAGATATTGCAGGTATTGTAACATTATGTAATCATTGTGTTGCCAGTTACTTTCCCTGGGGATTATATGATTTGCTAGTGTAACACTGTGCCACTGTAAGTCTAGTTCATCAGTGAAAGTGTACATAAAAATGGTTGTGAGGTAGTCAACAGTCTATGACAGTAATTATATTCACACTATTTAAGCAAGAATGAACTCCAACTACCTACTTATCTAGTTACACTATCTATACAGCACATTATCAGCAGTCAGCACCACATCAGAATACTGAGATCAAGTAAGTCATACAGCATTGTATTGCTAAGGAAATGAGTGTGGTAAAATCACTTTTAATCATCTGGTGTTGTAAATATTGCCACTGCAAATGTGTGTAAACCAATCTTGAATTCATTTACAGTTGCACACATAGTTGTAGAAGTTAATCATTGCTGTATTCTGATCTCCTACCTAGCTATATAAACAATCCAGAGAGTGCCAAAAACCCAAGCACCACAGGAAACATCTGACTTTTAAAGTGTGGCCATGCACTTTATGAAGAATGTCTTCATCAGTGTGCTGCACAGAAGATGTGGTTGGGAAAGGTGGGATAAAATGAAGGTGGAGTCATCTAGCAGTTCAAAATACTTCTCCAGAATATTAGCTGATTGAGTGCAGCTGTATTAGATGACATGCTCACCTGACTCTATACCCCCCAAACACATACAAACATACACACACACAAACACACACACACACACACACACACACACACACACACACACACACACACACACACACACACACACATGCACAGTCTCATATTATGCAGCATACCTCTGACCTATCTAATTAGATAATTTAGACAGCACAGTGTTTGTTGCAAGTGCCACTAAAAAGTCTGACTCTTAAGGACAGAGAGTGTACTTTTGACTAGATAACTATTATCTAGTCAAAATCATTATTATGTTATAGAGATGAAGTTTCTAGAAAAGTTGGGTAAGGGAGCTATGTGCAAAGTTAAGGTATTTTCCTGAGTGGAAGTGGATACTGCACCAAGCATTATACACACAGACACACACATATGTTTACCATTAAACCTAATGAGCTAGTCACGCAATCTAGAGTGCACAGTATTACACCAAGTGCCACAGGAGAGGTTTGAGTTTAGGGATGTAAAAAAGCACATTCATACTTGTTTGGTACAAACAGCACTGTGCACACAGATTTTGGAACAAATGCATGTGTGCACAGGACAATGTAACAGCACTGTGATTGCTCCATGTAATTACATACTTCTCTATTAAGATTTAAATATTGGCCTTCATGTTTTTTGTGTTACTATGGGGGATACATACCTGTTTCACAATATGGGATGCAAAAGAAATTCACAGTTGCAAACCACTGGATTATCAATCAAACTTTTCTGTCATTTCATTCCGGGATGCTTGCACACTTCTCTTCTCTGATACTTGCTCACTTATCTTGTGTCATGCTTGCACAATGTGCATTCACAAGACAGACAACTCACAGATAGGACTCTGCACTGTAGATTAGCAGTGAGTGAGTGTGTGTGAATAGGTTAACCAACACTGTAACACAGTTACAAGTGTAATCATTGAATGGCAGACAAATATTAACTGATCAAACTGAGCCAACATCACTTTGAATCACAATAACCTGTTGACAACATTAATACAGATATGCACACATTGTGCAACCTAAAACAATGATTGTTTTGCTTTTCTTTTATTTATTTTACTCTTTTTGTGAAGCATTGCCAAACTGAATTGTGTTGCTAATGGAAAAGTATTTACGCATACATGATATTATGTTGAAGTGGTGAAATTAGAATGGAAATTAGCAGTAGTCTATGTTGCTCTATGCCGACTTTCTCACAAAGAGCTATCAAGATGGGTTTAACAATAGGTAGCAGGCACATTAACATAGCATTAGGGTAATGATGCATTAAGGAAAGGTCTAAGCAACATTTACAGCAATAGAAGTCAGACAAAACATCCTGAAACATCTTTTCATCCATTTGGATTCAAACCATTAGAGTATTTGAAGAAAAACATTTATACTTGATTCTTATCTAAGCACACCACATGGGAAGTCATACTTCTGATGGCTCACATTCGACAGCAGGTTTCAGCAAACAGCAATGTATTTATTCATCTTTATTATCTATTGACCACTGTAATTTGCAAATCCAACTCAGCAGACTGTTGAAAAGTACATTAAACTGAATAAATATAGCTAACCACAGCAGCACAAAATGTAAAAGAGTGATGTGGCTGAAGGCAATAAAATCACAAGATATTGCCATAAGCTGTGTACTTGTATTTAGCCTTAATTGCATTCATTGTCCAGCACCAGACATTGTGCAAATGCAGATGTGGAAGAATGATAATACAGAAGGGAGATGATACATCAACAGGGTGAGATGGAGGCAGGGACAACGTAGCTTATTACAGAAGAAAGATAATGTTGGCTCATAACAAAATGTAGCCAACAGGTACACATAAATAGTGTACCAAAAACAGTCAGTGACACTCAGCTAATGGCTGGATTATTACCATTGAAAGTAGTCAAAAATCAGTGTATACACATGAGCATTATCTCATCACACCATATGGAATTCCTGCGTCCCAGCATTTAAATAACACAATTGAAGCACAGTGACAATTATTGAAGCAGAAGGGGTGAACAGAGAAAGAGACAGATGCAGAGAGCAATGACAACAATATGTTTTGTGGGACATGTAGGGACATCTGTATGAGGTGTTACTCTTACTTATTAAATCATTATTAGTTAAACATGATCTGTAAAATAAAGTGCTTGTTACAGGGAGAAATAAGACATAGGAGAGCACAATGAACATGAAGACATAAGCAGGATAAGGCTGGCTTAACAACTGTCGCTGTTGCGGCTGCAATGTTTTAGAAAATATGTCTTGCTGCACTATTCATAGGTTCATAGGCTCAAAAGTATGTAGTAGGCTAATGGCCATGGAGCCTTTACAAGCCTAGCCCATAGGATTACCCTAGCATTGTGTCACCTGACCTTAGTTCCCAATACCTCTATCGAGTGAAGCCACTGGAGTGATCCCTGGGGTGAATTTTCTATTTCCCATTCACTCATCAAGATTTCTTTTGAAGAGGGCCAGTGTGCTGCTCTGCTTGACATGTATGGGAAGTCTGTTTCATAGCATGGGCAGTCTCTGGGTTATGAACCTGTCCCTCCAGCATGTCCTGTTGATTGTGGTAATGAGGTTGAATCTCTGGAGCGTGTGGTGTGGAGGGATTGGGATTTCTTTAGATGTAGCATTTCGAACAGAGCTGGGTCAGACATAACTTTGTAAGTCAAGCAGAGATCACCTTTAAGTAGGTGATATGAGACAGAGAATAGTTGGAGTTTTTTGAGTCTGTCCATATAGGACAAATGATTAAGACCTAGGATCCTCTTTGTGAGATACTTCTGCAGCCTCTCCAGTTGTTGTAGGTGTTTAGTAAGGTACATGCCATTTGGGGCATTGTACTCAATGATTGGCCTACTGAGGGAAGAGTAGAGGGAGACAATGACCTCTTTCTTCCTGGATGCAAAACCCTTAGTAATGGGATGTGCACATAGAAGGATTTTCTGACCATAGTGGCAATGTGGTGGTCAAAGGAGAGGTTGCTGTCAACCTGTGTTCCCAGATCTTTTATAACACCTTTTGTGTTCAGTGGACTACTATCGATGTGGTAATTCATGGGAACCATGTTTTTCCCAAAGGGGATGATGACACATTTTTTTGGAATTGAGCTTAAGGCCATGGTTCTGACACCAGTTGTTGGTCTCAGTGAGGCCTTTCGCTAGGAAATCAACATCACTTTGGGAGTTAATAATAGCTCCCAACTTGCATTCGTCTGTGACCTTTGTCAGCCAGAGTCCCTTTGCGTTGGTCTGGACTTCAGAGAAGTAGATACCAAACAGGAGAGGACCCAGGACCGCACCTTGTGGGACTCCACTCATCACTGGTCAGCAGTCTGACTTGGAGTCAGCTACTTTCACACTGTGGGTTTTACCTGTGAGCCAGTTTGCAACCCACCTAGTGATATAGTGGTTGATGCCTAGCTTAGTGAGTTTTTCTATGATTCCTGAGTGGGGAATGGTATCAAAGGCCTTGGCCAGATCAAGGTAGGCTTCATGAACCCCCTTGCCTTCATCCACAGCTCTGGTGACTGACTCAAAGAAGTCAACCAAGTTGAGCAGGCATGATCTACCCTTCACAAAACCAAACTGTGTGGGATCCAGAGTTTGGAGATTCCCTATATCCTTGTTTATTAGGTCCATGACAATGCATTCCATAGCTTTGCACATCAGTCTTGTCAGGCTAATGGGGCAATAGTTCCCAGGGTCTGTAGTTGCTCCTCCTTTGTGGAGAGGGATGACTGTAGCAGTGTGCCATTCGGTAGGCACAAATCCTGAGGTGAGGCTGTGATTGAAAAGGGCACACAGGTGAGGTGCCAGTTCACTCTGTAGTTCATGTAGAACACAGCCAGGGATATTGTCAGGTCCCATAGAAGCTGTATTTTTGGCCTTGGACAGTGCTGTTTTAACCTGTGCAGCAGTAATACTGGGGACCTGGCAATCTATTGGTATGTTAATGAAATGTTATATATGGAGAGAAATACAAACGTTTATGGTTAAATAGATGATAGTAATATGTAATGTCATTAATTAATAAACTAACCTACAGTCAGACCTAGAATGCCCATGACACTATGCAAAAACATCAGTCTATAAGCAGGGTAATTATCTTAGCATAACACATAGGATCTCCTACTTCATTACATCCAGCAGACTAACAACTGTTACATTTACTGTTTCACAGTGCTGCCTTTAGTACTTTACTTTGTATTCCAATAGTGCAGCAGATTTAACCACATTTGCATGAAAGTAACTGGGCCACTGCAGAATAAACTAAAATCATCATTCACCATCACTCAGCATTGTTCCACTATGCCAACCTGCACAAAAAGGTGCAAGGACATAAAGTGAAGTTTTTTTCATGGGCCATTTCTGGCCCTGCACATTGTGTTTGAATCAATTTTTTTTAACCAGATTAAACATGTGAAAAGGAGTGGAGAAGACAGTGATGAAAATGTGGTTGGCAATCAGAGTGTAGGACACAAGGGAAAGAATACAGGAATTTGAAGGAGGGTGGTGGGAGAGCACATGGAAATCCACATCTTCATAACATAAATGTACAATTGTGCACACAGTTTCATGACTTTGGTGTGCCATACACCAGTAATGGGTAACAATAAGAGAATAAAGTCATATAGCCAAGGGACCAAATCAAGTGTATTAAGATGACACACAGGCAAAGTGGAGAGCTGTTATGTGGTGTAAATCCTTTCTGAGCAACAGGTGTCCATTTTTAAGGGTGAGAGAGAGAGGAATGTTGTGGAAAGTTTAGGAATGAAATGGTTATGTATGTAGGTATAGTAGGCTAGAAAGTATGTACACATATGCAGGACATATAAGACAGACAGGGATGCTGATGGAAAAAAAGGTTGGGGGACATTATTATTCGGGATAAGTAGGGGACATCAGAGGCACATCCATGTGCAGCTTGTGAAGAGAATCTAGTCCTCACCATGAGAACCATCATCATTGTCTCCTATATCAGCTACCTGGATCAGTAACGAATGTGGCATCATTTTAGCAATTCAAACATGAGCTTTTAAACCCTGCTGATATATGCACTGGTGCTCCTGTTAATGAGATGGAGGGTTGGTATAAAGGTTAATGTGGTTACCTCACTGACACGTGTTGGGGTTTGTTTTTTACTTTTGAAAGGTAAATTGGCTAGGCTTAAAGTGCCCCACAAAGACAGGCAGTTTAGTACTT
Organism: Protopterus annectens; assembly: GCF_019279795.1. Classification (NCBI taxonomy): domain Eukaryota; kingdom Metazoa; phylum Chordata; order Ceratodontiformes; family Protopteridae; genus Protopterus; species Protopterus annectens. Next base: position 1,472,526,030 of record NC_056746.1, read on the forward strand.
CCCTACAAATATGAATATATATATATATATATATATATATATATATATATATATATATATATATATATGTGTGTGTGTGTGTGTGTGTGTGTGTGTGTGTGTGTGTGTGTCTGTGTGTGTGTGCGTCTTCACCTCATAGACACAAGGTACAAAGTTTGATTCTGACCCTGCGTTATTGGCTAGGTATAAAATGGCCCTTCACCTATAAATCTATTAACCTTTATCCATCACCAGCATTGTTAGCTCCTGCCAGGAAAAAAATCACCACCTCTACTGGTACTGCTCCCAGAAAATACCATTGCATTAGCAGACAGGGCAAAGTTACCTGATGCTGGTGAAGTGGGTAGAGCAGGTGTTGTGGAACCATTGTTGACAGTTGTGAACCTAAAGTGGTGGGTGCCTGCGCTGACATCTGTGAAGGTATGGCAGGCCAAGCCACAGTGGTTGGTCTACTCCTCTGTGCTGGTGATCATTTATTTTAAGCAGCAAGGTATGCAAACAGAATAAATTACTCTTCAAAAAAAGAGATATAAGGTGGGGGAGGTAAAAGGTGAAGATTATTAGATCCATGGCATGCCACATTCATTTCAATATTCAGTACAATGTTTGGGGCCATACCTAAACAATTATAATAATTTAGTACTGTGTACCTTTGCCACATCCATATATGATGTTAAGGCATGAATATGTCATCAAAACAAGAAATCATGCTGCTAGAATATGGGAAATAACAGCCTTTATTTACTTATGATGGGTAGGATGTATGCATTCAAATGCAGTCATTTTAATTACCATATATCAGTTGTTTCTGGCATATTATTGCTGTTAATATTTTAGAAATACTATCCTGTAAAAAAAAAAAAAATTCTGGGTATTGAACCCACACAAAGTTAAGCTGGTGTTCTTATTGCTTAATGCAAGCAGCAAAAGTTATTGGGGAAGGCATACATGCTTGACATCAAGCTTGATGTATGCCTGCTAAAGATGCTAGTGATTGAGGGACTGAAAATAATTTTCTAGCTTGAATTTGGACCTGAGTCATACTTGCTCCATGTCTTGCTGAGATCATTTTATCTCTTCTGGTGCCCATCATGGTTTGCAGCAATTTCCTCTTCAGCTGCACAGTAGAAAGAATAAAATAAATATATATGAAAGCATAATGAGTAACTGTGTTGGATAGCTAGATAATTAATTTCATATCATAGACAGGTTATGGGTCAGTATACTTACACAAGTGAAGGGGTGTTTGCAGTCCGAAATTCAGTCTCCCATTAGTTTAAGAAGTCCTGCTTGCATTTCTTAAGGTCACTATAGAGGAGATGACATTGTTCCCCAGTGCAAGGAATGCCAATTGTTCTGGACTAAGCATTGGCTAAACTATTCCAAGCCCCAAATATCCTCGACTCCTCAACAACCCACCTTTGGGCTTTAAATTTAGCACAATTCCCTCCATCAGCAGCCATGTCTGCAAAAGTCAAGTTAACAAGATATGTCTGAATTGATGCTGAATTCAGTTCTTACATGTAAGCAATTGTGCACAAAGATGCACAGACCTGCATATGCGCAATTGAAAGTATATGGATTCCTTTGCAGACACATTGGCACCACTACATCACACAGCAATAAAGGTGTGAAACATGGCATTGAGCAGAAACAGGTTCTAATGTTTAACATTGGCATGCCTAATGGCATGGCTTTTAATCCTTTCGGTTTGGAAGAAGAAAAACAATGAATTCTAACATATTGTGATGTTGGGGCTTAGACGAGTTAAAATACTATTGTATAAACTGAGAATCAAACCATCAGATAAAACATGAAAAATGTTAAACTTGGCTTATTAATTGACACTGTGTTTTAATATAAAGTTTCTGCACTTATATCTTGTGCCACAGTCATAGGTAAGTGACAGTGGAATTTTTCCACTCAGTACTGTCCAGAGTACTGATGAAAGCACACCATTATCCGGCTGGTTTGCACTATAAAAGGCAGCCTAAACTAAATTTTTCACGTTTTCTCTTAGCTAGCAAACCATGTTTGTGTGCTGTTGAGTGGAGAACAAATGCAAAATGAATTAGAGAAAAAATAAATAAAATAAAAAAAATAAAAAAAAAAAAAGAGAGAGAGAGAATAATCTGAAAGGAAAACTTAATTCAAGCATTGGTCATACCTAGCACTGACCAGAGGAAGAAGTGAATTACAGTGCCACATCCATCCTTCTGGTGAATTTTCTTTACTAAGTAATATCCAAAGTACTAATGGCCATCCAATGCCGCTGGGGTGTTTTGTGCTACATAAGACAGTCTAAATTATATTTTTCACTTTTTTTCCTTATGTAGTGAAATGTTTGTGCACTGCCAAGCAGCATGCAAATGCATATTTAAGAAAAAAAATACTAAAAGAAAAATCACATATTGAGAATAATTGAAATGTGATCTCTAAAGTGGATTCAAGCAGTGCATCATGTGCCTTATTTCTTTCTATTCACTTCATTAACACCTTTTGCTACAGAGCTAGACATCTGTTAGGTACATTCTCTGTAGTCATTACTGTTCAGGGTGCTGAGGACCATGCATGCCACCAGGCATATTTGCACTACTGAACAGAGAAAAATGGAAAAGGCATTAGAAAAAAAAGAGAGAAAACTCTAACAGTAAAATCAGTTCAATCAATGGGTATATGTAGCAATGAGCGGAACAAGAAATGCATTCAAGTAACACTTTCATCCTTCTCACATCAGAAATGTAGTTTGTAAAACACATTATCAGATTGTAGTTAATGGCAGATAATACCTGACTGATGTATTTTCTTCATTAAATACTATCCAGAATGCTGATTGCCACACAATGCAGCCAGGCTGGTTTGTGCAAGATAAGGCAGCCTAAACTAAATTTTACACTGTAAAGCTGTAACAGTTCATTTCATGTTGCTAAGTGTGTCACAAATTCAGGAGGTAATATTTATCAAAGACATTCGCAAAAACTGTTTTTGATAAAAATTTGAATGATCATGACATAAATCACAGTATCTATATGTCTTTATACAACGACCCCACATTAATATTCAAAAATGTGCACGCTGATTGGTCATTGTGCACATTGTAAATCAGAGTTATAGTAATGGAAAAAGGTCCGGTCGCCTGGACTTTTTCCATTACTATAACTTTTTTTCAGAAACGGAGAAAGCAAGATCTCCGTTGCTTCACACTGTCTTGCTATGTTAAACTCCTTTAACATAGCAAGTCAGCTTTAAAAAAAAAACAACAGAGATTCTCTGTTGCTTTTTTTAAAGCTGTCTTGTTATGTTAAACTCCTTTAACATTACGAGACAGTTTGTAAAAAGCAACTGAGATCTTGCTTTCTCCATTGCTTTAGCCCACAGCTCTGATGTACTGCGTAGGCATACGTATGCGCAGTACATCAGAACTGCCGCAGAATACCTGCGGAAGGGCAATAAGGAGGCATTATACAATGCCATTATTTAAGAAAAGTAATTCTTTTTTTCTTAAATAATGTCATTTTATAATAGCAATAACCCACTTCTGGGTGTGGGTAATGCTGGATTTACCCACGGTTGGCTCTGTTTTGCCACTCGGGCTTTGCCCTCATGACCAAACCACACCAACCATGGGTAAATCCAGCATTACCCACACCCAGGAGTGGGTTATTGCTATAATATATGAGCAGGCAAAGGAGAGTAGTATTGATGGAAATAAAATTCAGCCTCACATCTTGGTGTGTACCTTCATGAGGTGGACACTGTTTTTCACAACATCTCACCAATCTGACAATGATATATAGACTGTATTTTATACTGCATATATCATGGACAGAAGAAGGTTAAAAATAAAAAGATAGCTGGGTGCACAAGAACCAGAATAAAAAAGTGTCCAATACTGGTAGGCACACTGGTGTCAGGAGTGGAAAAAATGATAGTGTAGAATCCTCAAGACATGGAAACATTACTACAATGGGACTAGACCAGGCTCAGGGTGGAGGATGGCCACCCTGTTGTAGAAGAAAGCATTACTCCACAAAAATCACAAAACCTGGCAGGTCAAAAAGAGCCATAAAGATAATAGAGTGGACTATTGAGGATAAGAAAGAAATTATGTATTGTTACTACTATGAAAGAAGTCCAGAATTTCCAGACAGAAGATAAAATAAAAAGATTAAAAGAGAAATTAGAAGAAAGAAAACTAATTTCACAAGAACAACTGTCAGAAGCTTCAAATAATTGTTTTGTTCATTAATACAACAGATTTATGAAAAACATTAAATAGACCAAGAAATCTTGGGCTGCTTAGAAAAAGAAGCAACTGCGTAAATGTGAAAATATAAAGAACAAAATCTAGAGATTTTTGAAAGGTATAAAAAGATATATAGACATGGGAAAAAAGGGAGATCTGATAAAGTGCAATACTTATGCAAAGGAAAAAGTCAAATTAATCAATATGGACGGTGCAGTGGTGCAGTGGTAGTGTTGTCGCCTCACAGCAAGAGGATCTCCTGTTCGATTTTCGGCTGGGGTGACTTCTGTGTGGAGTCTGCATGTCCTCCCTGCATTCATGTGGGTTTCCTCCAGGTGCTCTAGTTTCCTCCCACATTAAAAATACATGCATCTGGAGCCTTTCTCCCCAATTGGCTTTGTTCCAAGTCGGACTTTCCTGGTTAACAAATGTTAAATAAATATAAATAAAATAATCAATACAAAAAAGCAACCCCAAAGATATTCAAAGAGAAATACAGGCAAAGGCATCCAGATATAGAAAATTTCACAATACAAAAAATAAAATCACAAACAGGTAACATAGAACAGAAGATTAGCAAAGTAGAAGTTAAAAAATAGAAGCTGATGGTATGGAATACCTGAGAAGTGAAGGATTTAGTGTAGAAAGTCGAACACAGGTTATATCACAGCATGATGGAACAAGTAGTCTCCCAAGGAAGGAGAAACAGGAGGCGCAGGAAACATCTGAAGAAGAAATATGACATGGGAAAGAAAAAACAGATTTAATACGGTGCATTATTTATGCAAAGAATAAAGTAAAACTAATCAATACAAAAAGAGCAGCACCAAAGATATATGAAGAGAAATATATGCAAAGGCATCTGGATATGGAAATATTTACAACACAAAATGAGAAAACAAGGAGGAAAAGTAATAAAAAAGAGGATTAGGAATGAAGAAGTTAAAGAAATAGAAACTGGGGTTATGGATTACCTGCAAAGTTAAGGATTTAGTGCAGAAAATTTAACATCATAGAAGGATAAAGCAATGAATCCTCAAATTAAGGAGAAACCAGTGGAGTGGGAAACATCTGATCAGTTGCCATATGAAGATACTTTGGATCCTTCCATAAGAAACCAGTACAAAAGTTCAGTTGGAGTTGCACAGCAAGGGAAGGAACAGGAACCTGTGGCAATTCTGACATAGTCAATGTTGTGGAATGACAGGCCAATGAGTTCCCATGTGAAAGAGCAATGGATGAAACAGGATGAAACTGAAAAGAATGTGGCACAAGAAGATGCTCTGGAACTTTATGTAGAATGCCTGAAGGAAATTGAGAATAAAAAATGTGTCCTCGGTTTGGAAGAAAATGATTTAAGAGAAGAATTCCTTGATTTAATAGAGATGGACAGACATATACAGATCAATGAAAGAATTAGACTACAGGAAGTCAATAAAACTAAAATAGAAGTTTGATAAAACAAATGAACACAGTAATTAGGACTGCTCATAGAGATTCGTGTGATAGAAGTAAATAGGATATATTATTGTGCAGCTAAACTAATAACAGATAATAATCTTACCACAAAAACACAGGGCAGTAAGGGAAAGGAAAGGGAGAAATCAAAATCCATCATGGAAATATCAAACAGAGAAAACTATAAAGCAATTAAGAGAAGAAGTGTCACTGTTAGAATAGTATAGAAGAGGGAACAGATCAACAAAAATACTCAAAAAGATAGACATGATAAAAGTAATTCACGGAATCAGAGCGGATCAGAATCTATCATGCTGTTGCAAATAATAAACAAAATATCAGCAAAGAAGAAAATCTTAAAATATATGCATATAAATACAAAGGAAAAGTAGAAAATAAGCAATTTATTGATGATCCAAAATGTTTTATAGAGAATTGGGAAATAAGGCAAAAGGAAATGAAACACAATCAAAAAAGAATAAATATATACATTTTGGAGAAATATCTATGTAGATCCTCTGGAACATAACAAAGATGCTGAATGGACTGAATAAGTAAAAGGAAGAGTAAAAAGTTCAAATGTACAGGATATGAAATATAATGAAGTAATGGACAGAGAAACTGAAACAAAGTTAAGAAAAGCTACTCCTTTTCCAAACTGTTCTTGGAATTCATAAATTCCAATGCCCTGGATCAACTAATCCATTGTCCCACCAGGGACTCCAATATCCTAGACCTGGTCATTACCAACATGGGAGATAGATGCTTCACACCAGTGGTCACCCCCTCATTGGTCAGGTCTGACCATAAGCAAATCACCCTTGACATCAACATCCCACCCCTACCCCCCAGTAAGGAAATCTCCTTAAAAAACTTCTCCAAAGCCAACTTCATGCTACTGAAGTCCAAAGTGACAAACTTCACAACACCCATGCAGATGGGATCTGGAAGTTCAACTGCAGAATCCTACACTAAGGCACTGTACGAGCACATCGACTCGTGCATGAATCATGCCATCCCAAATAGAACCAAGATGCTCTTCTCCAAAAAAGGAAGCCAATCTGGTGGTCCCCTGCTATAAACAAACTATACAACAGAAGGAAGAAACTGTTGCAGAAAAGAGGAAAATCCCAGGATGGAAAAAACTCCCTCACCAGCATCAGTAAAAAGCTGAGATCCCTCATAAAATCCTCAAAAGCTAGTTAAGAAAGTAAAATTGCCAAAGATTCCAAAGACAACCACAAGGCATTCTACAGTAATGTCAAGAATCTAAATTGCAATGCTCAGATCTGCTCTGAGCTACAACAGAATGGCATTAAATATACTGATCCCAAGGATATTGCCAATATCCTGGCAGATCGATTTAGTGCCAACTTCACCCCCCTCTCACCCCTAAAGGGCCCATCTCAATACCAAAAGATTGTCAAATTCTGATAATCACAGCCACACAAGTAAAAACAGCACTCTACAAAGCTAAGAATACAGCATCCATGGGACCAGATGACATCCCAGGCTGTGTACTACATGAACTACAAAATGAACTGGCACCCCACGTAAGTGTCATGTTTAATCATAGCCTCACCTCAGGCTTCATCCCCACAGAGTGGTGCACAGGTACAGTTATCCCGCTCCACAAGGGAGGATCCGCCTTGGATCCTGGGAACTACCGTCCCATCAGTCTGACAAGCCTGATCTGTAAGGGCATGGAACGCATTATCATGGAACTTATAAAGAAAGACATTGGCAACCTTCAAACACTGGACCCCACCCAGTTTGGGTTTGTGAAGGGCTGATCTTGTCTCCTGAATCTGATTGACTTCTTCGAATCAATCTCCAGAGCTGTGGATGAGGGTAAGGCAGTCCACACAGCCTATCTGGACCTCGCCAAGGCCTTCAACACCATCCCCCACTCTGGAATCATAGATAAACTTACTAAGCTGGGCATAAATCCCTACATCACTCGATGGGTTGCCAACTGGCTTACTGAAAGAACCCAGACTGTAAAAGTAGCCGACTCCAAATCCAGCTCCAGACAAGTGACAAGTGAAGTACCTCAGGGTTCAGTCCTGGGACCACTCTTGTTTGGCATCTACTTCTCTGAAGTACAGGCCAACACTAAGGGACTCTGGCTAACAAAGTTTGCAGATGACTGCAAACTGGGAGCCATTATTGAATCCCCAAATGATGTGGATATTCTACAAAAGGGCCTTACAGAAACAAATGCCTTGTGCCAGAGCCATGGGCTCAAGCTTAATGCCAATAAGTGTATAGTTATCCCCTTTGGAAAAAAAAACATGTACCCATGAACTACCACATAGGTGGCAGGACACTAAACATCGAAAGTGTGATGAGAGACTTAGGGACACAAGTGGACAGTGGTCTCACTTTCGATAACCACATCGCCACAACAGTCAGGAAATCCTTCTATGTGGCACACCTCATCACTAAGTGCTTTTCATCCAGAAAAAAGGAGGTCATTGTCCCACTGTACTCATCCCTCATTAGACCCATTATAGAGTATAATGCCCCATTTGGTATGTACCTCACAAGACATCTGCAACAGCTGGAAAGGCCACAGAAATACCTCACTAAAAGAATCACAGGCCTAAAGCGGATGCCATATGCTGACCGTCTAAAAAAACTCCAGCTATACTCTGTGGCATATCGTCTACTCAGAGGCGATCTCTACTTAACATACAAGGCCATGTCAAACCCTGAGCTGTTGGACATGCTCCACTTAAAGAAATCCCAATCCCTCAGAGCCACATGCTCCAGGGATCTAAACCTTATCATCACAATGAACAAAACATGCTGGAGGGATAGGTTCCTGACCCAGAGACTCCCCATACTCTGGAATAGACTGCCCATACATGTCAAGCCGAGCGCCTTGTTGGCCCTCTTCAAAAGGAACCTTGATGATTGGATGGGAGATAGGAAATTCACCCCGGGGATCATGTCAGTTGCTCTGTTAGACAGGGGCCCAGAGAAGTAAATATTGTGGGAAGAAATTTCCAGGGAATTGTTATGGCTAGGCTTGCATAGGCCTTAGGGCCAATAGCCTAGTACCAACCTATGAACCTATGAACCTATAATTGGAAAACCCCAGTTCCAGATGCAGTACCTAATGTCTGGCTAAAAGTATTAACAACATGAAGATTTAGCTATGAGTAAGAACTATGTATGCATATCGTAAACAGATACCAACCCGGTTAACAACAGGAAAAACAATACACCACTTAAAGAGCAAACCTGCAAGCTATCCTAAAAACTATAAACCAATAACTTGCCTTCTGATGACATATAAACTATACTCTGGAAGTGATGCCAACAGAGTAGTAATTTAGAGAAATCTCAATCATGGCAATAGAAGAAAAGGCTAACAAAAAAGTCATATGGAGGAAAGGATCATTTGTTGTTAAATAAAGTCCTAATAGAGAACTTAAAAAGAAGAAGAATCTAAGTATGGCATGGTTAGATTACAAAAAAGCATTTGACAGTATCCCCACATCCTTGGATAAAAGAGTGCAACAAAGTGTAAAGACTTCTCTTTTTGTGGATGATTTAAAACTGTATAGTTCATCAGCTGAGGACCTAAAAGCACAACTGCAAGTGGCAAAAACTTTTTTAGATGATATAAAGGTGTCATTTGGTCTTGATGAATGTGCAAAAGCAGGAAAGCTGCAGCCCCAAGAAAACATCAACTTGAGCAAGAGGGAGTGTATAAATATCTGTGAATTGATGAAGGATCAACAATAAAACATGAACAAATGTGAAGAAAACTTAGTAAGGAATATGTTAGATGAGTAAAATTTACTCTAAAAACACCACTCCACAAACCAACTCACCAAAGAAAGAAAAAAAAAAGAAAGAAAATAGACTAGCAGGCAACCAGGTATGAGAGACTAGAACATCTGCTTGCACAGGAGGTGTCTTTATATTATGATACCCAGTTGCTGGAGAAATATATCAGCCTGAATTTAATCCCTTGGGGCTTAAGGGTGGACAAACTTCCAGCTTCTGAATTTTCTGAAGCTAAAGCTGATTTACTTGAGGAGTGGAAGAATATTTTTTTACAGTGTACTTTAGGATGGCTTAAAGTGCTTGTCAAATGTAACAATAGACTGCATGTGCAAGTAAGAAATTCAATTTTGGAGCTGCAGGACGAGCTTAAGGGGGACACTACAACTGTCATATCTAATAATAAAATGAAGGATTTTCATGTGAGAGTGGGCAAAGCTGAGGCTGAAATATTTGAAAGGAAAAATAGTAAACTGGACAGAGATGATCGTGATTATAGGAGCAACCTCATCTTTCAGTGGCAGAGAAAACCAAGGCAGAGCAGGTCCACCTTAAAAAATATGGCTATGAGGTCTCAGAGTTCATGAGAATCATCCTTTTCATCCACAGAAGCAAGCAGCAGCATCAACAGCAGGAAAAGTGTTTCATTTGAGGAACTGAGTGAAGGAGATGTCCAGCAGGGCAAGCAGAGAAGTGGTCAGAGAGTGAGACCACAGCAATCGAAAAGCAAGTGCAAGAGAGGTGGCAGAACAGGAAGAAATGAAGAATATCAGAGAATTGGACATTTTGGGCTTAACATTACTAATGATGTTGTTGTAATGAGGAACATAATAACAGGTGTGTCTTGAGTAATGTAAATAGTTCACATTCAGTGAGTCAAAGTGAAATGTTAAATATTATTAATCTATCAGATTTGCAGTTAGATGATAACATGTATAGTTTACTTTTGAAAGGAATGAAATTTGTGCCAACATATTTTTCAGCCTTGGCAGACATAATGTTTGAAATAGGTGCTTTTTGTCGCAAACTACATTTAAAGGCATTTTTTTTTCTAAAACAAATTCAGAAAATGCAAATGGTAATGTAATGTGTAGCATTGATGAGGATGAGGAACCATTGCTAGATTTGTCACTGCATAAAAATGAGTTAGTGGATATTTTTGCTTATGAACAAGAGCTGGAAAGTAATAGGGACAGTGTTGGGAGTGGTTTTTCATATTACACTGACTATGGCTAGTATTCCTAAGGTTCCTTATGTTAGCACTTTTTATCCACCTAGAACTGTCTCAGCCATAATACATTTTAAGAAGGTGTTATACAAACAGTTGCGAGTTGAATATAAGAAGTATTATGACAGTTATAAGCCCAATAACTTGAAAAAGCATGAACAGAATGCATTAAGGTAGTTAAGAAGCTTGAATAAAGATTATGTTTTTGCATAGGCAGATAAGGGGGGGTAATTGGTTAATAATGTCTAGAGTGAAATATAACAATATGGTCAAGGAATTGTTGCAGGATGTTGGTGTTTATGAACAGGTGCAGTCAAATGTTCTGGATGCATATAATGACTTCTTGCTGCAATTACTTGAAAAGGGAGAGAGATTGGGATATTTTTTCCACCACTGATGTCAAAAGGTTACATGTTAAATATCCTAGAATGGCTAAGTTTTATGCTATTCCCAAGGTATACAAGGACTTAACAAATCCTCCTAGGAAACCCATAGTGTCAGGGGTGGGGGGATATCTCCAGAATATTGGCATTGTTCTGGATGTAGAGTTGAAAGAGCATTTGAAGTGAGTCCCTTCACACATTAGAAATGGTAAAGAGCTCACAGACACTTTGGGAGGTACTGAGTGGCAAGAGGATTTTTCTGGGCAACCATTGATGTTAAGTCCTTGCATGCCAATATTTCTCATCGGTGGGGTCTGGAAGCAGTAGCCATACTATTGGGGGAAGGTCCCAGAACAAATTATATTTTACAGTGGTTGGAGTTTGCACTAACACGCAATGTATTTAGTTTTAAGGACATTTTTTTCTACAGAGAACGGGAACTGCTATGGGGACATCTTTTGCCATAATTTTTATGTTTTTTTTTTTGAGGAGAGCTGTGTTTATAGGAATACATATTTGTTTGGAAAATGTTAGAGTTTTCAAACACTATATTGATGATTTGTTTTTTATATGTAGAGGTGAGATTAGTCTTTTTGAACAGTTCATGTTGGAACTAAATCAGAATCAGTATGGCATCACAGTATCCAATCAAACTCATAGACATAAGGTACAGTTTCTAGATCTGGAGTTCTTTGTGGATAAAGACACACTAGTGTCTTTTAAACCATTTTATAAGGAAACAGAGGCTAATAATGTTTGAGTGCAGACAGCATACATCCAGAACATTTACTTGATTGATTTTTAATCTTTATTTTATTTTACATTTGTTGACCGGGAGATTCCAACTGGATTACAAGTCCATTTTCAGTGGAAGCTCGGGGAGAAAAGCTCCAAGAGGACATTTTTTTTTATAAAACATAGTTTTAAGGACAGACTTTTGACATACAATTTCCATAGAAGAGACTTTGACATACATATTAACTAATTTATTTTATTATTTATTTTATTTTATTTTACATTTGTTGACCGGGCTAGTCTATCTGGATATATGTCCATTTTCAGTAGAGGCCCAGGGAGAAAAGCTCGAACTAAAAAGATTAACATAAAAAATGATTAACATATAAAATGCATGCACTGAAGTTATTTTACAGATAATTACATAACATTTCAACAGTTGAATACACAAAATAGTATAGAACATTAGATAGTTTGTTAGAAACTCTATTTTCAAGGAGATGTATTTATTTATTTTTTTTTAAATCCTTGATAGTAAACGTAATAGATAAGAAGTAATAGGTCATCAGTGAGGATGTATAGCAATCACATTTTGGATTAGTCTGGGTTTGTACAGGGGCACTGTGGGTAAGAACTGTGGGATATACAAGAGGCTGGTGTGACAAACATATTAGAACTGTATGTCATGTGTGTATTAGACTGATTTATACAGATGTTTGTATTAAAAAGGTATTTGTAAAGTGCTTGCATTTGAAATGTAACCACAGTTTGCCTTACTGGATAGAACAGAAGTGTACATGCACTATTGTAACTGTTTAAATGTATATGTTTTAACAGAGGAAAATGGAGGGTTAACTTCAGTCCAGAAAACTTTAGACAAATATCTGAAATTAAATCAGTGTATAGGCTAGGCCAAAAAGCTGCTATCTCACATGTTTCAAGGCAACTAGAGACACAAAGTCTGTACTAGGACGTTTTCTGTATTGTCTTTGGGGTGAACTAATTACTGTCAGGAAGTGTGGAGGTATGCAATTGTTTTATGACTTTCAACACCTGCCAAAGATCTGAGCAATAGCTTGTGTGTGTGTATTTTTACATGTAGGTGCTAAGTCCTTACAGCTTCCAGCAATGGGGGGGGGGGGGGTTGCATGGGAACTAGAAGTCAGATGACTAGAAATTATATCTTTCTGCAAGGTATGCCTAATGTCCCTTAGTGAGACAGAGCATTTTATATTCTTTTTTGGGCCTGACAACAGCAGAAGAACCATTCACCACATCATCTGCCTTGCTCTGTGAAGTAATTAATTAAGGAATAGTATAATTCTCTTAGATTGAGTCAGCAATACAGTGAAGTAAGTTTAGATATTGTTTTTTCTTTATTTGTCTGAGCCTGTCCTTCAATGTTATTTTACATATTTCCTGTGATTTTAAACTCAGATGACACTATAAATATATAGTGAGTATTTCTTGTTCTTTTAACCTTTTATTGTGGCTGATGTTTAAAGAGATATTTACATTTTGAGAGTATTTGCATATTCATTTGGTGACACTGTGTGGGCCATTCCTAATAGCCTTGCTCTTGGTCAGACTACCATTTGTATTAATATTAACTTCACTCAGTATATTGGGTACCCTTGGAAGAGCCTTAAGGTAGCTGGCAGGAGTGTTTGGTGGCGGTCGTAACTATCTTATAGTCTGGGTAGAAGCAGGCATAGCTACTAAACCTGTGCCAGCCTTTCCCAGCTGTGTGTGTGTATGTGTGTGTGTGTGTGTGTGTGTGTGTGTGTGTGTGTGTGTGTGTGTGTGTGTGTGTGCGCGCATGTGTGTGTGGGCGCTCACGCAAATCAAATCTCAGAGTGTGCGTGTCAGCGTGTTAGACAGGAACACAAAGCACTGGTTGTTGGAGGACTTGACTTGGAACTCTGGCTAAGGACTCAACTCTATAGCTGTGCTAGTGGGGAGTCTTATTGGGGATCTGGAGAAAGAGAGAGGAACCAGACCCCAGACTGACTGTGTTCCCTGTGTGCTCTTAAGGGAAATTGTGTTTGATTGTGCTGATGCAGAGAGCTGCATCTGGAGATACTGTGTGTGTACCTGTTATCCTCCCAATGAATGTCCCCCACTGTTGCCAGTGGTGAGAATTGAGGGTCCTTGATTACTGGCCCAGAGATGGGGCGTCACAGTTCTTAATTCATTTTCTGCAGACAAGTGTCACACACTCTCTTCAACACCATATTTATCTTTTGCTGAGGGTTATGGTTGTTGTTTTAAGTTACAACTAAAACCAAAACATGTACACCAGTCTTCTATTTTCTACATTAGTGCCATTCCAAAGACATATATTCCTCATTTGCTTTTGGTAACTGACTGCATTAATTTGTTAATCAGTACATGAATGCATTTAGAGCCACAATATAAATAAACAGTTTCATTTATATTGATACTGTTTGATTTTTTATTTACCCAGAATGCTTTGCTGTGAATAAAATCCTGGTTGATACTCCACACAGCATCGTTCAAGGGTTTTGGTATTATGAAAACATGTGAAGATGAGAGGAAAATCAAAGGTGAACACAATTACAACAGACTTCCTATTGCACAGAAAAAAAGTGTAATTTAGGGCTGGATTAGTTATTTGTCAGTGAGTTCTGTGGTGTTTACTAGTACCTAAGAGTATCTAAATAATGTGGTGTGACTGGCAACGTTGATATGATACAGAGCCTTGCTGTAGGGCAGTACTGTGGCTTGTCATACTAGAGCACTTCTATTAAAAGCAAGTCATGTTGGCACTTGTTTGTTAGTTATGTGGGGACTGTGCCAGCTGTAACAGATAAGATACAATTTTAGAAGATATTCCTAAGTTTAGGATTCCTGTGATAGATTTACTATCAGAGTAAAAGTAAAGTGACGTAGAATAAGTCTCCGAGAGAGCAGATGATGCTCGCTATAGTCGAGAAGGATAACAAATTGATTTACTATATGTCTTCGCCTGGTTTTAGTGGAGAAGGATAACAAATTGATTTACAATATGTCTTCTCCTGATTTTAGTTGCTTATGGGCTAACTTTGAAAGAAAAATAGCCAAGGATTCAAAAGATATCCACAAAGCCTTCTTTAGCTATGTTAAAAATCTAAGTGGCAACTCGCAGATATGCACGGAACTAGTGCAAAATAGCACAAAATATACTGAACCTACTGATATTGCCAACATCCTGGCAAATAGATTCAGTGCAAACTTCACCCCCGTCCCACCTCCAAAAGGGCCCACAACAATACCGGAAAAGTGTATTGTTCCAGAAATCACAGATGCACAGGTGAAAACAGCCCTTTCAAAAGCCAAAAACACAGCATCAATGGGACCAGATGGTGTCCCAGGCTGTGTCTTGCAATAACTACAGAAAGAACTAACACCCCACCTAAACACGTTGTTCAACCTCATTCTCTCCACAGGCTATGTGCCCATAGAATGGCACACAGCAATGGTTATTCCTCTCCACAAAGGAGGGACCACAACTGACCCTGATAACTATCGCCCCATAAGTCTGACTAGCCTGGTCTGCAAGGCTATGGAGTGCATCATCATGGAACTCATTAACAAAGACATTGGGAACCTCCAAACACTTGACCTGACCCAGTTCGGCTTTCTTAAGGGCAGATCATACCTACTAAACCTGGTTGACTTCTTTTAGACAGTCACCAAGGCCATAGAAGAGGGAAAGGTGGTTCACACAGCTTACCTTGATCTCACCAAGGCTTTTGACACCATTCCCCACTCAGGTATTACAGAAAAACTCACCAGCCTGAACATAAACCCCTACGTCATGAAATGGGCTGCCAATTGGCTTACAGAACTCACATGGTAAGAATAGCAGGCTCCAGGTCCGACTCTAGACCAGTCACAAGTGGTGTCCCACAAGGCTCAGTCTTGGGACCCCTACTGTGCGGCATATGCTTCTCAGAAGTACAGGCAAACACAGGAGGACTATAGCTAACCAAGTTCGCCGATGACTGCAGACTGGGAGCCATAATTGACTCTCCGGCTGACATAGACTTCCTCCAAAAGGGCCTTACTGAGACAGACACCTGGTGTCAAAGGTATGGCCTCAAGCTAAATGCCAAAAAATGCATAGTCATCCCGTTTGGGAAAAACAAAACACCCACGAATTACCACATAGGTGGCAGCCCTCCTTAATACAGAAAAGGTAATAAGAGATCTGGGGACCCAGGTAGATAGTAATCTCTCCTTTGACAATCATATTGCCAAAGTAGTTAGGAAATCCTTCTATGTGGCCCATCTAATTACTAAAGGGTTCGCATCTAGAAATAAAGAGGTTATAGTGCTCCTCTACTCGTCACTCATTAGACCCATCATAGAGTACAATGTCCTATTTGGGATGTACCTCACAAGACACTTCCAACAGCTGGAAAAACCATAAAAGTACCTCACCAAGAGGATTACTGGCCTCAAAAATATGTCCTATGCAGCCCGACTGAAAAAATTCCGGCTGTACTCAGTGGCATATCGCTTACTCAGAGGTGATCTCTGCCTGACTTACAAAGCCATGTCCAACTCAGAATTGATGGACATGCTCCACCTAAAGAAATCCAAGTCACTGTGAGCCACGCACTCTAGTGAGCTAAACCTCACCACAACAATAAATAGAACATGCTGGAGGGATAGATTCCTTGTCACAGAGACTCCCCATGCTTTGGAACAAAATTCCAAATTACATCAGGCAGAGCACCTCACCAACACTCTTCAAGAGAAACCTTGACGAGTGGATGGGTAACAGAAAATACACCCCTGGGGTCACTTCATTGGCTCTGCTTGACAGAGGATCAGTTAATTAATCAATGGGGCAGTGAAAGCCGACACACTCTGGCTAGGCTTATAAATACCCTCGGGCAGATAGCCTAGTATCTACCTATGAACCTATGAACCTATGGGTGATTCTCTCCCTTATGGAGAATTCAAGCGCATTACTGATAATGTTCATGACAGAACCACACTGGATGGGGAATTTAACATTATTAGATGCAAGTTGGTGAAGAGAGGGTATTCTAGCCAGGTGTTAAATAGGGCTGGGGAAAAGTGAGAAAGTAAATTTCTGGTCAGAGAGTATGGAGTCATGCAATATGCCATGGGCATGGAGATTATCATAAAGTGGGCAAGGATGCTATATTTTTTGTTAACAAATTTTCCCCTTTTTCAGCTACATTGAAGACATTAGTGCACAGGTTTTGGCCTATTATGCAGCAGGATGAGGAAGTGGTCAACATTTGCAAGGGCAGCATTGTTTTTTCTCATAGTAGATTTTACAACCTGAAGGAATTATTGAACAGTAGGGTAGGTAGGATGGAAACTGGTTCTACCACAGTAGGCACCTTTAGATGTGGAAGGTGCAAGGTGTGTGACAAAGTCAAGAACATTTCAGGTACTTTGATTAATGGAAAGAAGTTCATTGCCCTGGGATCTTACAATTGCAGTACCAGTGGGGTTGTTTATGCCATTGGATGTGATTGTCTACCTGTAAAGTGGTATATAGGCCAAACCAGAAGAATGGTGAAAAGAAGGGGTCTATATTATAACATCGAAATCTAAAAAGATCGAATGTTATAATATAGAACCCTAAACATTGAAATCCGCAAACATCGAACAGTCAGAATAGCGATTTTTTTTTTCCCAGAGAAAAAAAAATCGCTCTTCCGAGAAACATACACACAACACAAACACACACAAAAAACAGCAATCCACACACATACACTTAAAATCCTACACCTAAACCTAAACTAAACGTTACATACACTACTAGCTATCCACTTACCTTAACCCGACCCTATCCCTAAGATCCGTCACTATCGCACACTCACCTCACCCATGCCCTAACCCTAACTCACCTAACCCGCCCCCTAATCCTAACCTACATACAATCGCACACTTACCTGAACCCGACCCGTAATGGTCCAACATATCGAACGCTGAAATCAGAGAAGCCACAGCAACGGCCCACCAAATTCTTTCCCTGGGAAAGAATTCTGTGTCCTGCACCTTCGCTGTTTTCAGCGTTCAACAAAACTGGTTTGATATTATAACATTCGAACTTTATAAAATTCGATGTTATAATATAGACCAAAAAGAATTATGGAGCATTTGGGGGATATGAGGCATGTTAGGCTTAATAATCCTGTGGCCCAGCATTTCCACGCTGTTCAAAATGGTAACACTAGCAGTTTGTTTTTTTTCTGTTTTAAACAAACCTTATGCAGAACAAGATATGGAATATGGGTGCATTTTGTTATGGATGGAAAGTTGATATATTACTAATTTTGGAACTCTGTGGCCCCATGGGCTTAATTTGGAGTTAGATTTATATGTATAGGATGAAATGATTTCGTATGCATTATTTTATAAATGCATAGATATATAGGATGAATGATTTATATATATATAGGGTAAAATATTTAAGCATTTGTTAATCTAAAGATGTATGGGTGCATTATGAACTTCCTAAATTATTAAGGTAAATGCAATAGGAATGTAAGGGGTTGCATTTTAAAAGTTTTTGATGCACTTTAAATGTTTCTGAAGCACTTTAATTGCTCAGGATGCACTTTAGATTTACATTTTCTTGACTCACTAATTGATCAACTATTGTAAGGCAAAATGTTTTAGTATTTGTTAATCTAGAGAAGTATAAGTGGTTTTGTATGAACTTGCATTTTAAAAGTTTTTGATGCACTTTAAATGTTTCTGAAGCATTTTAATTGCTCAGGATGCACTTTAGATTTAAATTTTCTTGACCCATTGATTAATTGCTCAACTATTGTAGGGGAAAATGTTTTAGTATTTGTTAATCTAGAGATGCATAAGTGCTTTTGTATTAACTTCTTAAATTATAATGTTAAATGCTATAGGAATGTAAGGGGTTGCACTTTATATGTTTTGATGCACTTTGAATGTTTCTGAAGCACTTTACTACTCAGGATGCACTTTAGATTTTAATTTTCTTGACTAACTGATTAATTGATCAATTATTGTATAATTGAATTGAATAACGAATGTAGTGAAATGTATATAAAGTACACCATTCTTGTGCATGATTATTCACTGGAAGGCTTGATGCCGAAGAACTAGGAACACAGTAAAAGTGGATGGTAGCTGTTTCTCCAGTTGCTCAGTGTGTTTTTTTCTTTCATGAGTACAATTAACACTGAAAACAGCATTGACATCTAGGAACAAAGTACAAGCTATAAACCAATTTGCTGTTCCTGTCCATGCTTACAGTTTTGGCGTGATTGACTGTCCTCAAAAGGTGTTGGATCAGTTGGATAGGAAAACAAGAAGGATACTTCATGCATATCAAATGATTTAAAAAAATCAGTGTATATCAAGACCTTCCCCCAGATTCTCAAATGCTTGCATGGAGTGCAAGATTGGTTCAGGAGCACAAGCAGGCAATATGTCTGCCATGCGATCCAGGAACAGCCTGCAGGGGTGTGCATGAGCGCTCCTGCACTACTCTTGCACGGACTAAGCCCTGGTATGCAAATCACCCCATTTGCAGGAGAAATCTATGGAAATGAGGTAAAGTTGCAATCCAGGAAGCTTGCAACAGTCCATGCAAGACTAATGCTAACTGCAGAAATGTACTCAGTTAGTAACCAAGTTAATTTCTGCAAAATCCAAAACAGAGCTACAACAACTCCAAATAAAGACTGCATATCATATAATAAGCATGCCAGTGGTCAAGTATAAGGCCATTTGTCATTGCCAACATAAAAAAAAAAAAAAAAATACAAAAATAAACTTTTATTATTGTTTTAGCCGATCACAGCTGTTTAAGCATAGGACGGCGGCACGCAAACAGGATCGGGGGAAAATAACAAAATTAACCTAAATTAAGCATTCTAACTAAAATCAGTATTCTGGCATGCAAGTCATTGGCAGGCAGAAGACAACATGGCCAGTGAGTAGTGGTTGCTAAGGGTGGAGGCTCAGTGTGAGACATGTAACTATGCATTAGCAGGCAGTCCTATGCAAATGAGGGGAAGGATAGTGAATCCCAGTTTTCCCCAGCATGTGAGGCAGGTCCCAACAGTGTAAGGGTAGGAATAACATGGTGCAAGCCTAGGAGTTAGGTGACATCATGGGGGGGTGTCAGGCATACTGTAAGTGGGGTGGAGCCTTGTGGCTTGGGTTTGCCCCTAGCTTAGCACAGCTAAGCTGGGGGGGGGGGGTGTCTAAACCTGCATAGCGCTCTTTACAAAGCCTAAGCAGGTGTGTGCACCACACCGCAGGTTTTACAGGAAGACAAAATAAGTTAAACCAGGAAATAGCAGCAGTATGCACATGTTAGGACTCACAGGCTGAAACAGGAAGGCAATGGAAGGGAAAACAGCAGTAGGAAGGTAATCAAGTAGAACTAGCTTAGCTGGCAGGTGAAATGTATCAGAATCAGCCAATTACACAGGCAGCAGATCAGCCCAGCCCAGAACACTACTGTAAACTAAGCAAATGTCTTCCCCTCTGGTTTCCCCACACTCTACACCACCAGTGTATACAAGCAAGGAAATCTTAACAGACGAACCTATAAAATGAGAAGGGCTGCAGCAGGCAACATAGAACAACATGTGAAGAGAAGTTGAGGGTGGTGAGGATGTGAATGCTGCAGAATACTCCACAGTGAGGATATGGAGAAGAGTGTACAGGCCCAGGGTAACCTATCAGGGGCTACATGAGCTGGAGATAGTGGAGTGTTATAGGGTGGACAGAGACCTCCTAAAGCAAATTGTTGATCTGTGCCAGCCACACCTGACACACCAAACCGACTGAGGGGAACCCATCCCAGTGGATACCAAGGTATGTGTAGGCCTAGGTATACTAGCCACAGGTACCTCCCAAAGCACAACTGGGGATATCATGGGGATCTCACAGGCATCAGCATCCAGAGTATTCCACCAGTTCCTGGATGCCATGTCAGCACATGCCAGTGAGCACGTATATTTTCTCAACACCCGTGAGGTGTTGACCAGGAATATGCGTCTCTTCCACCAAATAGCAGAATACCCAAGGGTAGTGGGTGCTATAGACTGCATGCACGTATGCATCAAAGCACCACTCGTTGAGCAGGGTAGGGTCTACATCAACCGCAGGGGCATCTCCTCCATCAACTGCCAGGTCGTATGTGATACCCAGGGCCTTATAATGAATGTGTGTGCTGGCTGCCCTGGAAGCTATGACCATTCCCACATATGGCAACTGATGCAGCTGTACCAGAGATTTGCCAATGTGGGTATCCCCTACGGTCACATAGTGGGGGATGCTGAGTACACACTGGAGCCATGGCTGATGACACCCATCAGAAATGCACACACACCTGAACAAGAACATCATAATGAGGCACACACACAGGACAGATGTATAATAGAGCATGTGTTTGGGATGCTCTGGTCACGTTTCCATTGTCTGGACAAATCCGGTGGAGCCTTACAGTATTCACCAGCTGCATGTACCCAAATTGTTATGGTATGTGCTATGCTACACAATATGATCCTGCGGAAACAGCTACAGCAGGAACAGCATGGGGCAGGGCCACACAGATCCCCACCAATGCCAAGGCCTGCACAGGCACAGAGTGATATGGAGGAGGAACAAGCTGAGCCTGCCCCAGTGGGCAGATGTAGGCATGTTCAGTGTACCGTGGCTGTGGCAAAGAGGCAATGCATAACACATGCACTGACACAGTAGGGATCCAGGGAATGACACCTCTCTCTGACTCGCACATGCAGTAAAAGGGATGTCAAACATGACACTACCTGTACTCAACCATGTATAGGGAGTGTACTATGTGCATCTGACATAGGCAGCCCAACAGCACCATCCACAAGTCTGGCCTACCCTCAAGGTAAGTCAATCAACCTATCAATTGCCAAATGAAGTAGAATGTGTCATTACCTGTAGCTATGGTATGGATGTGAGCATGCAAGGGAATTGGGTGGCTGAATGTTATGGCAGCAGACAGTAGACACCCATAGTGACACCATGACATCTATAACACATACTGGAGTCACCATAGTAGCCAGTACTACACAGGGTGACAAAACCCATTGCAGGAAATGTGCTGAGGGACATGTGTGTCTATATGCCCCACACATGCCAGTTAGGATGGTTCACATACTCAACAACAGTCTCAGCCAGCAGGACAGGTGTAGACAAACCCAAACAGATCCTGTGCCATGGCCCCTGAATGATGGCTATGGTTAACCTCCCCCCCAGGCTTACACAGACAGACCATAGCAGGGCAGGCAGTGGGATGTTAGTTCTGAAGGGTAGGAAGTCAGACAATAATATGTAGGGCAACCAAAGCCACGATCTGTAGTACACTGGTATGCCTCTAGTCAGCATGATAGTTAGCAATACAGAATTAAATGGAGTACCTGACATACCAGTACAGTCATACCAAATGTGTACAAGTGTCACGTGTGCCCCCCACATCCTACATAGTAATGTAATAACAGTAAGGTGTGCCCCCCATCCCTGTGTAAAAATGTAGAAATAGACAGTTGTGCCCCCCCATGTAGTTATGTAATAACAGTCTTGTGTGCCTCCCATCCTGTGTAGAAAAGTAGACATAGTCGGCTGAGCCCCCCCGTCCTATGCAGACATGTAAGAACAGTCAGTGCCAAATGCTTGATGGATACCCTGCTGAAACAGCATGCCACCTGTCGGTGTACAACACCAAGGTCAGCACTGCAGTACAAACTACCTGGACTCGATCCACACATTAAATACAGAAGGCCATACTGGGCATGCTCACACACTTAGAGAAATGAAGGCAATGTCAGTCAACAACATACTGAAAGGTCATACTGGGCATGCTCACACACTTAAACACATGAAGGCCATGTCTGCAAAGAGCAGTGGACCAGACATATCTGGCAGTTGCAGTTGTTAGTACAGACACTCATCAGTATGCACCATGCATGCCTTGCACACACATTAGCTAGAAATACAGACATATATGTAAGGACAACACACTATAATAAGCCAAAAGTAGATGTACAGAGATGTGTGGAAGAGGGTGACTGTGACAAGGAGCCATCCAGGCCTGTCCCACACAGCCAAAGGGCCCCAAATACATGAGGATCAGATGTCACTCACTGCAGATACTAGCCACCAGTGTCTGTCAGCATTACAGAATATTGGTGCACGTGCCAGCTGTGAAACATGCCTGTACAAGGAAGTAGTCATCTAGCAGCTGAATACACCTACCTGTGGAATATGACCCTGTGTGTGCCCGCATGTGGCATGTCAACCTCTATATAAATGGGTTATGGCCCCTGCGCACACATTGCCCTCCCCATAGCCCTACTATGGCAAGTCTGCTGAGGTCATCCACTGTGAAATACACCCTTTGGAAGCTGTAGCTCAGTAATCCCTGTGGTGTGTACCATAACGTCGTACTGCTGTAATGTGATAAACTAGTTAGGTAGGTGTTAAATTCCCAGACATGGCAACTGTGTTTTTGTGTGTGACTATCTGTCTAGGTAGAGAGCAATGCTTTTTAGGCTAGTCACACTCCCTACAATTCAAATGCTCAACTTTGGCAAGGCTGCTGATGTCATCCACCTAGTTATACACCTCTGGGAAGCTGTAGCTCAGTAATCTCTGTAGCATGTCCTGTAACTGTGTACTGTTGTTGTGTGATAAACTAGTTTGGTAGGAGTTATATTCCCAGACATGGCAAGTCTGTGTGTGTGTTCCTTTGTCAGTGTAGGGAGCAATGCTTTTGAGTCCATTTACAGACACTACAACCTCCATTGGTCCACTTTAACAAGTGTGTCGATGTCATCAACTGTGAAATACACCTTTCGGGAAGGGATAGGCTAGTAATCTCCATGGTGTGTGCAGTAAATCTGTACTGCTGTAGTGTGATAAACTAGTTAAGTAGGAGTTCTAATCCCAGCCTTGGCAACTATGTGTCTGTGTGTGTCTGTCTGACTCTGTCCGAGTACAAGGCAATGCTCTTTTAGGGTAGGCACACCCCCTACAATTTAAATGCTCTACCTTGGTAAGGCTGCTGATGTCATCCACCTCAAAATACACCTCTGGGAAGGTTGTGTCCCAGTAATCTCCGTAATGCATCCTGTAACTGCGCACTGCTGTAGTGTGATATAGTAGTTAGGTAGGTGTTCTAATCCCAGACATGGCAAGTGTGTATGTGTGTGTCTGACTCTGCCTGTGTAGGGAGGAATGGGAAGGTTGTAGCCGAATAATCTCCATAGTGCATCCTGTAACTGCATATTGCTGTAGTGTGATAAGGCTGCTGATGTCATCCACCTCAAAATACACCTCTGGGAAGGCTGTGTCCCAGTAATCTCTGTAATGCATCCTGTAACTGCGCACTGCTGTTGTGTGATAAAGTAGTTAGGTAGGTGTTCTAATCCCAGATATGGCAAGTGTGTATTTGATTGTGTGTGTCTGCCTGTGTAGGGTGCAATGCATTTTAGGGTAGTCACACTCCCTACAAGTTAAATGCTCAACTTTGGCAAGGCTGCTGATGTCATCCACCTAGAAATACACCTCTGGGAAGTCTGTAGCCCAGTAATCTCTATAGCATGTGCCATAACTGCATACTGCTGTAGTGTGATTTAGAACTCTGGTAGGGTTTTATACCCACCCATGGCAGTTCTGGATTTTTTGTGTGTGTTTTAATGTCTGTGTAGGGAGCTATGCATTAGAGGCTAGTCACACTCAGTACATTTCAAATGTCGTACTTTTGCAATCCTGCTGATATCAGCCAATGTGTTATACACCTTTGGGGAAGGAGTTCTCCAGTAATCCCCGTGGTGCATCCTATAACAGCTCCATGCTGTAGTGCGATATAGATCTCTGTTAGGAGTTCTATACCCACACAAGTTGGTTGCGGATGTTTTGTGTGTGTTCCAATGTTTGTGTAGGGAGCAACGCATTTTAGGCTAGTCACACTCAGTACATGTCAAATGCCCTACTTTGGCAATCCTGCTGATGTCAGCCAGTGTGATTTATATACCTTTGAGGAAGGTGTACTCCAGTAATCTCCATGGAACATACTATAACTGTGTAGTGCTGTAGTGTAATAAACTAGTTAGGTAGGGGTTCGACAAGTGTGTGTGTGTGTGTGTGTGTGTGTGTGTGTGTGTGTGTGTGTGTGTGTGTGTGTGTGTGTGTGTGTGTGTGTGTGTGTGTGTGTGTGTGTGTGTGTGTGTAACTCGCATCCTGTGTGGATGTGGGTGTGAGTATGTGACACCTGGGCCCAATGTGGAGTAGGTTTTGCAAATTTCGTATATGGTGGCCCTAGTAGATATCACATTGTCCACTGTACAGGGATAACAGTTCTGAAATAGCCAAGAGGATGGAGTGCAAATTCATACCCATACATGTGACATCAAGGCTAGGCAAACCCAGTATTACCCAGACCACACTCTCAACCCATGTCACATACACACACCCACATGCCGAGGCAATAGCCAATATGTATGTAGTAGACTGCATATAGGTGACTGATAGTAACTATGGTGTGAATGCAGTAACCTACAGAGGGCATGGCACCCTGTCCATCAGTACGATAGGCACATAATTGCAGACAGTGCGCCTTCAGTATGTTTCTCGCTGGACGCCTGCAACAACTGTGGTTCCATCAAATGTGATCCACAAAGGACATACCATGCCTTACACACATGCCGTGTATGGACAGATGCCATGGACACCAGGGAATACCTGTAGCGTGCTATCATTGTAGGCGCAGGGTCAACCTGCTGTCCATTACCTGGCCCTGCCACATGAGGGCGGGACTGTCTCATCTGATGATAACATTCTGTGTACACAACATGGGCCAGACAAACCAGGTACATTTCTCCATGTCACTGTACATGAATGTGGGATGTGTGCACATCCCAGACACCGTCCATGTCATGCACATAGAACACATACATGGCAAGCACTGCACAGCACTGGCCATACACAATAGTAACCCAGGTGACTGGATGATGAATACAATACTGTGTGGGTCATTCCAGACACTAAACCCCTTAGCCATAATGCAGACCATTCTCATGTGGCCTGATGCCAAGGTATACCCTTCACCTAGCCTTGTACAGCTGTCTGGCACAGCCAACCACTACACACCTGTGAAGCAATGCACACATGAACGTCGGTACTGGCCCCCTGTGTCTGTGTGTGTGGTGTATGATGCTTTCGACCACATTCACACCCAGTAACACCCCCATTGGTACTGAATTATGCTCTCTGATGTCAGACACCTTCACATACCCTTTGACCATAGAATCCCAGGATAACCCCTGTGGGCCATTTGATAGCTATGCATTACTGTATTGGGGCAAAGTAACTGGTTAGGAAGTGTATTTGTTACCCTGCCAAGTGTGGCAATGTGTATGAGTCCCTTAGAGAGTGTGGCTTTGTTGATGCTGATACCTGTTCATGTGGACAGGCTTGTGTGCTACACCTACTGTATTGCAACAGTGTCGCAGATGTCACTCACCAGCACATATGCATCTGGACAGCTCACCAACATGTCAGCTATGTGGTGCATGCAGTAACTGCATACACATGTACTGGTAGGTGTGTGACACAAACATGCTTAGGGTTTACTCACCCACACCTTTCCTGACATACTTTGTCTCTGTCTGTCCCTCTCACACCCTCTCTGGTGGATGTGGAGATGTTCACCTGCTTTGCTTAGACAGCAGCTTGTGTTTTATAAGTGATGGTCATGATCAGCTGATGGCCTCTGCACCAATTGCAGTCCTCTTCTAGCTGAGTGCATGTGCATAGTTGTAGTAACATTCCCATAGCCAATTGCATGGAAACACACTTCAATATCTAGGAACATCATGTTGGTGTTGGCTTTTTACATTCACTGTGGGCAGGAACTAGATCTGTTGTTTAGCAAACAGCATCTTAGATGGATTGGGATTTACCTCTAACAACATACACTGTGGAAACAGG
The DNA here is from genome assembly GCF_019279795.1 of Protopterus annectens. Lineage (NCBI taxonomy): Eukaryota > Metazoa > Chordata > Ceratodontiformes > Protopteridae > Protopterus > Protopterus annectens. Next base: position 1,472,552,884 of record NC_056746.1, read on the forward strand.
GCAACACACAGGAGGTGGATGTGCTTGACCTGACTACAGACTGTAAGTGCTGCTATACTGCATGTGGAGTAATGTTGGTTTAACAGTGTGTGTGTGGATATGGCTGTCCTACATGTTGTAATACCTGCCATGTCAGTTCTATGTTTATGAGGAATCTGCATCTGCAGGGTCATCTGCAGACTGGGCAGTGTGTTGTGTCCTTGGTGTCATCTGTTACCCACAGAGCATGTATCTGTGAACTGAAGAAGATAGTGTAAGGATTTCAGTCTGTAGATGGTGAAAGCCGTGACAGTTACTGACTTAATATCACTCATAGGACACATGTTGCAACAAACCCTGTCACAACAGCACTTGTATGAGGTTATCACAGCAACATGTCAATATTGGTCCTGTGTATGTGCTTCCAGCCACAACTCTGTCAACCTTTGTACATATGTCGTGCATTAAGAGGTGCATGTGTGCTGTACACCATCATTAGTGTCATCATATCTGATAGCAAGTCAGTGAGATATCAGAATGCTACACGTTATGTACAGTACAGGTTATATTTGACAACATAACCAGGACATTCTGTGGTCATTTGTACAGTACTGAGGTCTGTGTAACTATGGTGAATGTTGACAGTGTGTGTATTAATATGTTCTTTAGTCTGTGTACAGACTGTGGTAGATGTCATTGTTATAGGTCCCGTCCTATCTGATGTTACATGCTGCTCCACTGTATGCTACCGTATTGGCTTACATGTTTGTAGGGCCATTCATACACATGTCCCATACCACAGACAGCCAGCAGACCACACCATGTAGTAGCCCAGTATATGTAAGGTTAGTCTGCGAGTGGCACATATGAGGATGGTGTTGAACAGATAGTCCATATACACTGTACTTTTATGCTAGCTTACCATATGTGGCTGTGGCTGTGCTCACATTGGATGTGGTTATGCACCTTCACACAGGTGTATCTTACCCTGTGCTGTGACATGCCTGCAGAGCCTGCTATATATGCAGGTACATGTGCATTCCCCCATAGGAGATGTAGGCCAGTGTTGAGCCAGTCTGCCTGTAGCCTGCTCTGCATTGTTACATGTCTACCAGCTTAGTATACTTACCCAGTGAGATGTCATGTGCAGATACTTGCTGAATGTACTGCTGCCAGGTCTCCCTTAAGAGTCATGTATGTCAGACAGAGCAATGGGATGCTGTACAGATTTATGTCAATATCTAGAGGGTAGTATGCAGCCATGACACCCCTGTACCAGTGGTTATTATGTGTCAGTCCAGACAGGGGTGTGTGAATGCATAACCTATGGTGAGATATGCATACCAGTCGTTATGTGTTATACCCATATACATGGCTGCTAATATCCATATTGTCATGCATAGTACGCATGTTTAGCACTAAGGGGTTCTGTGTATACCTCTGGACTGTAAAGAGTGTTTCAGAATGTCCACATATATTGGCCAATATCTGTGCTGCAGTCCACAGGGGCATTACGTGCTAGCAGTGGTACTTTACTAGGATGTCCTTAGGATGTCTGTCAGTAGCCAATGGCACACATGTGGAAAGCAAACATGACCTCCCACACACACCATGTCTGTGAAGACAATCCCAATTACAGTAGCAATAGTCTACCGATATGCCTGCTATACATACCTGACAACCACTTGCACTATGATGTTCGGACTATAGGGGCTGGAGTAGGGCTACACTCCATGTCCAGGACATATGGTTAGAATATCTGTACATATAATCATCCAAATATATATGATTACACATATACATATCGACATATATAGATGCGTGTGTATATGTACATAAATATACATATACACACCCAGATATCTAAATATACAGAGCAATATATGTCTACATATATACAAATAGTGATACATATGCACATATATGTATGGATATCTACAGATATATCAACAGTAGTAGGTATATCGGTATAGATATGTATGCACATATAGTTATAGATATCTATGTATATACCAACAGCACTAGGCATATCTGTATACATAGGATGTGCATACATATATAGCTATATACACATATATCTATATGTACATATATATATACCTATATATACACATATGTATAGATACATATATGTATAGATATGTATACATTTGTACATATGAAGAGGTGTACACATGGCCATATATATATGTAGCACTATAGAGATGTGTATGCAGACATATGTATGTGTATACCTGTGTATGTACATGTAGACATCTATACACCTATATGTGTACAACCATATGTCATGAGTAAACGTCATGGTTGTGTATACCCTACCACATGTATCCCACTGTATGTATCTGCTATGTGTACATTATGATAAAACAACATATGTGATGCAACAGTCATATTAATGACAATGACTACACATCCTAGGATGTAAAGGCAAGTGTTCAATACCACTCAATTTGGGTAATGATAGCTATATTGGTAACACAACAGCTGTCCCCACAGTGGTCATGGTGTAGTGGTCATGTGTTGGGACTTCAGTGTAAAGGGCCCTGAGTTCATGACCTGCAAGGGCTGCTCATGTTGTTGCTGGGCAGAACAAGGTATGTTGGATACAGAGTGGTTAAGGCAGTGTTTGTGCAATGTAAGCCACACACATCAATATCACAACATTGTTAGGTAGGGGTCTAATCCCAGTGTTGGAAAGTAACAGTGTGTGTGTATGTGGATGGGTCTACATCAGGTTGCAGGGCATACATGTCTCAGTGGGCAATACCTGGTATAGTAACATGTGAAATGTGTTCAACTGTACCCCAGATATGCCACTGCCATGGTGTCAGCACAGTGACATACCCCGGTGTGCAATATGACTGCAGACCATCCTCATGCTGACACATGTACACCTATAACACAATTGCATATCAGTTTACAGACCAAAACCAAGCAGTGTTACTAACAGCTAAAAGGCATCATTGCTGGATGGCTACACTACCTGCCAAATATGTCTCACACTCTGCAGCCTACAACATGTTACACTGCAGGACTGTGGTACACTGCTGTACAGTCACCATCTGCATTAGAACCATATCAGCCTGTCCCTGCATTGATGGTATGGATGACAGGGATGGGGCACAGGTATCATCATATGCCCAGGGTGTGGTGTTGGTCGGCCAGAGGCCAAGGATGGGCCATACATTTGACACCATGTGTGTGGGTGAGGGGTGTACTCTGGGGAGCTGGCTGAGGTGATGTGGTGTGTGTGGGTATGAGGTTGCCCTAGGTGTGTTTGCAGAGTGCAGGGGTATGTATGCACACAGTTCTGCCTTGTGGCTGCCCTACACAGGTGTTTATGGACAGCTGCAGACCATACCTAGCAGGGTGTGCAGTTCACTGCCTCTGGCCACAGACATGTGGACTGTGCCTGCCAGGGGTTCCATGGGAACATGCAGGTACAGGCATTGAAGTGCTACTCTCACTTGCTGATGACATTTGTCTGCTGGTACCACATCCCTCCTGGGACTGGCCAGGACCACGTGCACATGGCCTGCTGTGGTGTGATGTGGACAGCACACCACCTGCACTGCCGGGGATGCTATTGCCACTATGGGAGCCCCTTGGTGTCCTAGCACACCCACGTTAAGTGCCAGCTGTTGGTGTTGCTGGCCCACATCCATGCAGGCGTTGCCGCATCCCCACCACATGTTGAAGCACAGACACACCATGGCTGAGAGGGCCATCACCTCATCATGCCATCTATCCACTTGCTCGGTAGAAGCACGGATGGCACCCGACAGTTCACGGAGGTTGTCCCTTACAGATGCGAGTGCAGCCCTCTGCAGCCTAAGGCCCCATCTGGTGTAATGTGCCTGCACCACTATTACAGCCTGGAACATGCTTCTGCTGGTTGCAGCTATGTTGCCTATGCCAGGGGCATGATGTCCAGAGGCCCTACCATGAGCACCCTGGGACAGCCACCTATGTGGCAGCCTGCCAGACATCCAGCTATGCCTGCTGCTAGTGGACACAGTAGGCATGGTTACCACAATTTCCTGTGCACTGCCACTGAATGCCAGCTGTCCCTCTGCTATGGCCACTGGTGATGGGGTGTATAGGCACTGTAACTGTGTGCGGGGGTAAGGTGGCTAAAAGGGGGATGTTAAATGTTGGGGCAATGTTGGCTCCTGACAACCCCACCTGTGCCTCAACATTATCATCATTATCATCATCATCATCATCGATGTCTGTATGGACACCTACATCAGATTGGGTGCAGGAGGGACCCTGACCCACCTCGCCACCTGTGGGGGAAAACAATAACTGCACTTTAAAGCCTGTACAGCATTGCTTAACAGTACACATGTGCGTGCGCACACACACATGGTGTAGTGGTCATGTGTTGGGACTTCAGTGTAAAGGGCCCTGAGTTCATGACCTGCAAGGGCTGCTCATGTTGTTGCTGGACAGAACAAGGTATGTTGGATACAGAGTGGTTAAGGCAGTGTTTGTGCAATGTAAGCCACACACATCAATATCACAACATTGTTAGGTAGGGGTCTAGTCCCATTGTTGGCAAGTGACAGTGTGTGTGTATGAGGATGGGTCTACATCAGGTTGCAGGGTATACATGTCCCAGCGGGCAATACCTGGTATAGTAACATGTGAAATGTTTTCGACTGTACCCCAGATATGCCACTGCCATGGTGTCAGCACAGTGACATACCCCGTTGTGCAATATGACTGCAGACCATCCTCATGCTGACACATGTACACCTATAACACAATTGCATATCAGTTTACAGACCACAACCAAGCAGTGTTACTAACAGCTAAAAGGCATCATTGCTGGATGGCTACACTACTTGCCAAATATGTCTCACACTCTACAGCCTACAACATGTTACACTGCAGGACTACGGTACACTGCTGTACAGTCACCATCTGCATTAGAACCATATCGGCCTGTCCCTGCATTGATGGTATGGATGACAAGGATGGGGCACAGGTATCATCATATGCCCAGGGTGTGGTGTTGGTCAGCCAGAGGCAGAGGATGGGCCATACATTTGACACCATGTGTGTGGGTTAGGGGTGTACTCTGGGGAGCTGGCTGAGGTGATGTGGTGTGTGTGGGTATGAGGTTGCCCTAGGTGTGTCTGCAGAGTGCAGGGGTATGTATGCACACAGTTCTGCCTTGGGGCTGCCCTACACAGGTGTTTATGGACAGCTGCAGACCATACCTAGCAGGGTGTGCAGTTCACTGCCTCTGGCCACAGACATGTGGACTGTGCCTGCCAGGGGTTCCATGGGCAAATGCAGGTACAGGCATTGAAGTGCTACTCTCACCTGCTGATGACATTTGTCTGCTGGTACCACATCCCTCCTGGGACTGGCCAGGACCACGTGCACATGGCCTGCTGTGGTGTGATGTGGACAGCACACCACTTGCACTGCCGGGGCTGCTACTGCCACTATGGGAGCCCCTTGGTGTGCTAGCACACCCACGTTAAGTGCCAGCTGTTGGTGTTGCTGGCCCACATCCATGCAGGCGTTGCCGCATCCCCACCACTTGTTGAAGCACAGACACACCATGGCTGATGAGGGCCATCATCTCATCATGCCATCTATCCACTTGCTCGGTAGAAGCACGGATGGCACCCGACAGTTCACGGAGGTTGTCCCTTACAGATGCGAGTGCAGCCCTCTGCAGCCTAAGGCCCCATCTGGTGTAATGTGCCCGCACCACTATTACAGCCTGGAACATGCTTCTGCTGGTTGCAGCTATGTTGCCTATTCCAGGGGCATGATGTCCAGAGGCCCTACCATGAGAGCCCTGGGGGGACAGCCACTATGTGCAGCCCTGCCCAGACATCCAGCTATGCCTGCTGCGAGTGGACACAGTAGGCATGGTTACCACAATTTCCTGTGCACTGCCACTGAATGCCAGCTGTCCCTCTGCTATGGCCACTGGTGATGGGGAGTGTATTGGCACTGTAACTGTGTGCAGGGGTAAGGTGGCTAAAAGGGGGATGTCAAATGTTGGTGCAATGTTGGCTCCTGACAACCCCACCTGTGCCTCAACATTATCATCATCATCATCATCATCGATGTCTGTATGGACACCTACATCAGATTGGGTGCAGGAGGGACCCTGACCCACCTCGCCACCTGTGGGGGAAAACAATAACCACACTTTAAAGCCTGTACAGCATTGCTTAACAGTACACATGCGCACACACACACACACACACACACACACACACACACACACACACACACACACACACACACACACACACACACACATCTCTATAATACCCTACCTGTCCATGGCTTTACAGACAGTCCCACATATATGTCCATGTGTTACCCCATCCTGCATCACACTTGCTAATATACACACATTGATATCACTCATTAACATCACAGTCCTCTAAATGCCTACACATGTGGGCACAACACAAGGCCTGTTACTACATTACCTGTCTGGCCTGTGTGTAGTGGAGTTACATGGCCTCAATGCTGTCATTTGGTATGTACCCACTGTATGGTCGGAATGATGTGTTTGGCCCCTATATGTGTGGGCTACTAAGTTGCACCCATAATAGCTCCCACTGGTATGTCATGTGTATATAATGCTCAGTACATGCCAGATATGCTGCTCCATTGGCCCATCATGTGTCAGCTGTAATATTTGGATACACTCCCTGGTATTGACTATTACTTCCCCAATGCATCTGTAGAGCTGCATATGTGAGCTGTGGGTGACCTCTCCGCTGAAAGCAATGTTAAGTGTGTACCTGGCGTCCACCTTCCCTCTGGATGCCTGTTCCATGCTACAGGCCATATTATACTATTTGCTGTCCTGTGAGTACATGACAAGTATTCCTGGTGTACAATGTGGTACTCCATGTCCATGTACTGCATAGTCCCAAAGGGGGGTACAGCCATATGAACACCACACAATCACATATGTGCATACATGGCCACACACACAAACACACACATGCACACACGCATCATACATGCATCTACCTCCCACCACTTCACCAGAGTTACCCTGCAGGCAAACTAACTAATCACCAGGATGCACACACACACACACACACACACACACACACACACACACACACACACACACACACACACAGGTGAGGTTGCATCGTAAACACAGTCCACCAATTACCCATCTGCCAACATGCAGAACATATGGTACAGAACAGCATGCAGTTCAACTATACTCACACCATGCTAGCAATGGTATACATGTGTATGATGCATGTGCTGTGACTAGGTGATGTCCCTTCCCCTGGATACCACTGCTTCCATGTACACATTATTGCTGTGCACCTGTTCAGCACCCTGCCATGTACTGTGTACCACAACTCACAGGTGTCCAACCCATTGCGGAATGTGTAGTACTGTGTCAGTTATGTCAGCTGTACCTCTCACAGCCCCTATGTATTAAAGCAACACATACCTGGGATGATATGTGGACTGTTGTCATTGGTAAATGCCTAATGCCTGATTTACAGCTGTCAGCATCAACAGATCATGTATGGCCACTGCAGAAATGCTTACACTAGCAACCATCAGAGCATACCATGGCTATGGGGGTGTACACACCTTTATTGCTTTTACACACACATTCGTGATATACCATGGGACCGCAGCACTGCATATCTTAGCTGTACACAAGCCCGGTATTTAACATATGTCCTTTACTTTCACATGAAGTGGCTACAGATTGTGTTAGGTGTGCAGCTGCTTAACACAATGCATACACACCATGTGGGGATAAGTGTGCACACCCTTATCATGATGGTTTATCACTCCTCTTGTGTGTACTACAGCAGTCAATATTCATGGCAGGGGTATACCAGTGTGGGCCTTCTGCAATTGCCAGTGTATGTTCAGCCTACCCTACACATGTCCCCCTATTCTGCATGATTGCAAGGTCTACTCATGTGCACATCCCATGGTGTTCACACAATGCCATCACTATTGCAGTGTGGGTAGGGTTATGGCTGCCACAGGTCCTAGACCTGACTATATGCAGATAGAGCCATTCCTACCATCCTTAGGATCCCTGCTGCAGTGCACTGGTGTTTCATGCTGAGACCCCCCCCCCTCAGCATTTATGCAGATGCGTGACAGGTAAGCCCTACACATATGTGTCAGCTTGCAGTGTCCCATACACTGAACACCACATGTTGCAGCTTAGACCCAGCTGATAGTGTGGACTACTGTAATGCCATATGCCATAGTGTATCTCATCAGCAGTTGGCATTGCCCTACAGGTATGTACACTGGTGTTGGGCTGTATATGGGTGTTGTTCAGAACATGTCACTACTGTAGGCCATGTCTACCAAAATATATTACCCCCTGTGGACACATTCCGCAATGACAGGATGTTAGTTGTCATGCAGGTGTGTGACATACCTTTTCAATACCCCATCATGTTCACCCCTGTGAGACCATGCATTTCACAGCAACAATACATGCACATGCGCAGCATGTATTCAGGGTAGGTGTGTTAGATGTGTGCATGGAATATAACATCACCATTATATGTCCAGTATGTTGGCATGTATCTACATAAGACATACTCACCAGCTACAGGCTGCTGCCTTGCTGTTAACCCGGAGGAACCTACATAAGTGGGTGAGAGATGCAATGTCAGTGGCCACACCTGTGGCACTGCTACAGGCTGGGTGCATTACTACCATACATCAACTGTAAATTCCCACAATACTACCACATCTAGACATCTGTTTATCACTACAATGCGGCAACACAATATTTGTATGACATATCAGATATGCATGATCTACCAGTACCACTGTGGATATGTATACAACAGTGGTCTACTGATGTGCTCTATGTCCTTACCTGCATGCTCCTTGGCTGGCATGTGGGTGACACCCACCTCCATGAAAGGGTCTAGTGGTTGATAGTGTTCTGAATGGGCAGGTGCCACAAGGCTGGCGAGGAGCTCCTCCACACGTGTTGGGGGGATGGATGGCATGCCCCCCCCCCTGGCAAGGTGATCACCCCAGACTGCGGAAGCATGTTGATGGGCACTTCAGTGATGCCGGACCTGCTCATAACTGCAGTTATGCAGGCCGATATCATTGACCCTTTGGACTAGATCTTTCCACAGGGTGGTCCGCTCCTGCTGGTCATGTGCTGTCCTGCCAAAGAGAACCTGGTAGTGCTGAACCAGGTGGTTGATAATGACATTCTCTTCCGCTGAATACATGGGCAACCTGATGTGTGCCATCTTGCCTGAAAAACATGAGGATGGAAACAGGCTTGAGCGACTCATATGGCAAGGTTACCACAGTTCGTAATACACATTTCTGTCACCCTCCCACCATATCAGCTTCAACAGACTATACACACAACTCATTAGCTTAACTACTGTTTGAATAGATTGGGTATTGTACCACACCTTCTGATATATGATTTTAGCCATGTCCCCTGTGTGGACACTAACATTGCTGGCCTGTTACAGACTATTCACTTGCATGCCATTGTCAGGGCCACTATGGATGCATATATGCCAGTGGTATGGCTGCTTTGAGATTGCTGCACATCTGACAGTCTGTGTTATTGGGGGGGTTCTATGCATGCTGTTGGACATGTACCAGGATTGTGCAGACTATTATTATCAACATATGTACTATGACAGTGACACAATAACTGTATATGTTCCATTGACCAGCTGATCCACCTTTCTACACCCATCTGACCAGGATACCTGGCCACATCACATGTGTGTGCCACCCTGGGGCCACCTCATGTACTGTTACAGCAATACCATCAGGTGGAACCACCCAGGGGATGTGGCCCCCCACCTCAGAGTACACACCAACATGTTCCTGTCCCCTGAGCTCAGGTCTAGGGTCTGTTCCATTGCCAGGCTCCACAGACACATGAGGGATGTGCTACATCAGTCTGAGACACCCAGTACACATTCACACGGCCAACATGCTCCTCCTGCTCAGCCGCCAGACCTGGCACATTCAGGATGTGGACTGTTGTTGTGAGTGGCAGTTGATGGGAGCCTTGTTCCATTGTGCCCATATTGGGGACCATGGGGCGTTCACATCATGGACCACACACACCATCCACAGTATTTACCCACCACATGTGTCACATACCACCCCTGTAGACCGTCCTCTATATCTACCAATCCTGACCACCTCCACTAGTGTATCTACCATACTTCCCTATATTCCCATTGCATACTTCACAGGCAGGGGCATCGTGGTGCTAGGATGGGACTAACATGTGACATACCCATCCATGGTGCACATGCTGCCAGCTGTAGATATCTGTGTGTATTGCTATGTGTGCTGCTGCCTCACACATAGCACACATCACTGTGTTAGTGATATAGGGGACATGTCTTTCCATACATATCTGTTTGTGTGTGTGTTTGTGCAGATGTAGACATTTGCATATATGAGTAGATATATGTGAATTCATATATCTGTGCACATATATATATATATGTCTGCACATGGGTATATGTACATTTCTGGACATACATGCTGATATACATTTATCCTTATATATTATATATGTGACATATGTACACATATGCATACCTATATGTGGGGTACATTCAGACAAAAGCTCCTCAATCTCACAACACCTTCCTGCACAGCTGCACTGTTCTGACTTGCAACAACACAGACAGGTGCCACATATGGACATGGCCTGACAATAGTGGGCTATATGTGGGATCTGTTTGCAGGTAACCCTATTACACACCTATGGCATTCTGGCATGCTACATTACAAATTCACCTGGGTAACCTGCCACTGGTGGTCCATGGCTCTCACATGCCCATCATACTGGCCTTACTTCTACCACCGGTTATTGGCCACATCATATGCATAATCCCCATTACACAACACACACTATGATGGCTTACATCCTGTATGTCAGTGCTGACCTGCACAATTAACAGCTATGGCCGTCTACCTACAGGGACAAACACTATTGTTCATAGTAGTTGTTCAGTTGACCATCATCACAACAACACCTGCTGGCACATATAACTCATTCCAAATCATCTATCACATTACGATGGACCAGGCACTACATTTAATACATGTACATATACTTCACATACCTGTTGTGGGAATGATGTATTAATGACTGGCAGCTGCATAGATGTCTACATTTTCAGCTGTAATGTTTCTGAGAGTTTTCTTTTTTTTCCGCTTTTGTTTTATCTTGCTTGCTTTCTCTCTCCTGTGAATGGATTGAGCTGTTTGGGGTAGATTGCAGCCTGACTTTAGTAGGTGACACACTTGATCAGGTGATGGCCTCTGCACCAATCAGTGTCCTGCACTTGTGAACTGCATGCAGCTTGCTGTGTAGTACTTCCAATTATCATTGTCATGGCAACCACCTACTATAAATCCCTACATCATGTGGGCGTGGTCACTTTACCTTTCCTATGTGATGGACATCCTTCCTGTGTGTGGGCATCAGTGTTACAGACAGCAGGTAGCAGTACCTATTCCAGGGGAACTGGCACACTTAGGCCAACTACATATTTGTAGGAGGTTCCAGAACTAAAGACAGAGTGTGAGTAAAGTTGTATTGTTCTTTGTATAGCACTGGTGTTACAGGGTGTGTGTGTACATACTAGTTTACCTTGGAATGCAGTCTGTCTGCATAGCTCTCAACTGTGGGCCTTTCCTGTTGGTGGCCAGAGGTGTGCCTATCATGTTTTGTCTGTCCACCACACAGGTCCGGTGTCAGATGTTTCACTGGCAATGTGCGTGTTGAGTGTTATTAGGACATGGCTACAACCATTTATGTTTCTAACCTCAATTCTCTGGCTAAGGGTATGTTGCAGATTATCCTGTAACACCAGCAACTTGCTTAGTGTATGGCAACAGTTTCCCACATATGGGCCTGTGTTCCAGCCTCTGTCCTCCACCTACATACCAAGCTTTGCACATATGACTTTCTGTCAGGTGTTGTTCTGTAGTGGGCTGTGTGTATATCACACTGCCATTGCTGCCATCAGTCCACTGCTGTTGTATCCCTCACACATACAGTGGTGCTGAGGCCATATATGTGTGGGCTACACCAAAACAATACATGTGTGCCCTTATGCACTCCAGAGGCCAGAGTATGTAACAGTGGTATCTGGGCTTATAGTATTGAGTCTAGGGAGGGATGCATCATAACTGACCTAGGCTGTTACAAAATGTGGGGTATCAGGTGTGAGCTGCCTTAAGTTATCTGGATGTACAGTACCATATACGTCACCTATATTTACATTACTCACATAAATTGGGTTAATGCAGGCCTACTGCCTCCTGCCATACAAGACTGTTCTGTTTGTCAGTGTGCTTGTGATGGTGCCAATTATGCCTTGTTATGTAACAGTTCCATCCCATTTGGTCAACTGAAGTCTTCAACACCTAGTGATTTTGTACAGAGTGTAGATAGAGGCTGCTGAACTACACGCCTGCATTACATACTGTTGATTGTTTGGTATCCTGTGCCCCAGTCTATCTTGAAGGCATTGGCCTGGACAGCAACAGTTGTGAACCTTTCCAGATTACTGAATTAGTATAACTGTTTCACAGTTGCATTACTTTGTTTATATGGCTGTCAGTGTCTGCACAGCTATATGACATGGCATATAGAACTGTAATAGTACACAAATAAAGATTTCCCATTTTGCAAACCTGTGTGTGTTTTTTCTATGACGTCTCTGTGGGTACATGTTGTAGGCAACAATTGTATTTGTATCGGTGGCCCATACAGTGTCCAGTTGTTCAGGTGTGAATTTTAGGAATAGTGGCTGTTCCATATTATGTGCACCTTCTACATATATATCTTACTGTACATATCTGTGTGTGTGTCTGTGTAGTCACATGTATGTGTATATATATATATATATATATATATATATATATATATATATATATATATATATATATATAGATAGATATATATATAATTATGTGTGTGTATATGTATATATATATATGTGTGTGTATATATATATATATATATATATATATATATATATATATATATATATATATGTATCTGCATATATGTATCTGTGTATATGTTTCCTGGGGATGTTGATAGCTTCCATATTTTACATTTCCTATGCGAGCCAGACTGTACTGTGTGATATGTTACCAATACCAGCCTGACATCATCATACAGGTGGGTTGTTGTACTGTTTACACGTTGTGCACATGTCATGTCAGGTCCTGCTTATGGGATCTGTAAAACTTGGTAGTGTATTGCAGGGCAGATGTGTTTGTCTGTGGTGGGGGGTTATGCCTATTCGTACATGACGTATATTGTTTGGGGTATCTCAACCCCATTAACGGTGCATGTGGACATATTTGTTTTTGTCAATCTACCAATGCTATCTACAGATGTGTGGCCACACACACACACACACACACATATATATATATATATATATATATATATATATATATATATATATATATTCATACGTATATATATAGATATATATATATATATATATATATATATATATATATATATATATATATATATATATATATATATATATATATATATATATATATATATATATAGATAGATAGATATCTACATCTATTGATATGTTGTATCTGTTTTTAGATAGTAATATATTTACTCACGTACATTTACCTGTTGGAATACATTCTCTGAATTGTTGAATGACTGGGCTGGTTGATATGTTTTGAATACATCAGGTTTATGCTTATCTGACATGGCTTAGTGGTAAATCACTCTGGCTATGGTGTGTGGGGTTCTGTGTTTGAGCCTAGCAGAGGCTGTTTATTTTGTTGCTGGTCAGAACAAGGGCCATTGGATACAGAGTGGTTAAAGCACTTTTAAGCAGTTGTAAGTGGGTTTGTGTGGGTTTGCGCAGAGGTAAACCCTGCTAACCTGCTGTTACATCTGCTTACAGAGAGTTAGCTTCAGATTTGCTTAACCAATGTAGGAATTGTTTACCACAGCACAAACAGGCTTAAGCTGACTTACTAGTGCTTACATATGTTTGCTATTGCTTATTTGTGCTTAAACCTGCTTACTAGTGCCTTATTCATTCTGACACTGACACTTCACATGTGCATTTCTTGCAGTACTCTAGTTCATAAATATATGTTATTTAGTGGGTTTTGCAAAAAAAATATTGGTTATAATGTGCTTTGCCATGTAAAATAGACTGTGCTGCAGTGGGACTCGAACTGGGAATGCCTGCTCATTAGGCGAATGTTCTGCCCACTACACTGTTCCTGTGCTGCTTCATTTGCATATATCTTCCTTGTTATCCTCTTCAGCCTTTTCAGCAGCTTTAACCATAGCAAAGTGAAGGGCATGCCTGCGCACCTATGGGTAGCTTTAATCGGATTTTTAAAAGAAAACAAATGGGTTTCTACATTTTATTTTTATGTATTGTCGCTGTTGTACACATAGGGGACTGTTGGTGGGGATATGCAGACACCTATGCCCAGTCTTGCTCATTCCTTACCCCTTTCTCCTGTTCTACATTGAAGGAGTATGTTTATTCTGAGAGCTCTGCTCTCAGACTTGCCCCCTGCACTTGTACACAGTCTCTGTAAGCCTAGGAGCTCGGGCAGTGCACCTTTTTATAATGCATGGTGCACTGCCATCCTGCTCCTAAACAGGTGCTTCCATGCAGGACTAAGCTAGTCCTGCACGGAAGTTTAGTAAATCCAGTGGACTATGTTCCCCATTCTGCTGGAGGTATGGGCCTCATTGAAATTGGTTACATGCATAGATCTCCAATCATACGACTACATGCATATGTGCTGACCTCATAAGACCCAAATGTAGTGAAAGTTATAAAACATGAGTATAATAAGTCTAAGAATTTCCCTGCTTAGGTAAGCAGAGGCATACCAATGTCAAGCAGGAATGGAAATCAAAACAAAAGTAGATAAAAATCAGGTAGCAAATGAAAAACAAAAGAAAGATGAAGTATCAGATTAGAAGGCAAGAAATGCAGAAAATGCATAAATATAGTTGTAAGTATAGAAAACTCTTGGAACAACCTTATGTTAATCAGGATCAGATGCAGGAATGGTTAAGGAGAAGCGAACTTAAACCAAAAGATGAAAGGTTAATATTGGTGGCTCAGGATAGTGAACAACACACACATCAGTTTACAAAGTCTATAGAACATGTGGGAGAAACAGCCAAATGTAGATTTTATAAAACAGAATTGGAAACAGTGGCCCATCTTTTTGCTGTTTGTGATATATAAATGGCAGAAGGATTGTATACTGAAAGGCATAATAATGTGGCAAGACTGTTGCATTGGGGATTGTGCAAAGATTATAGTACTGAAGAAGCTGAAAAACATTGGAAACATGAACCACAAAGCATTATAGAAAATGATGCAGTTTATATCATATGGGATCACCCATTGCCAACAGTTGAAAAAAACAGAGCTTGGAAAACCAGATATAGTAGTCCATGAAAACAAGACAAAGTTAGCACTGATCATTGAAATTGCTACACCCAGTGACTAGAGTGCCTTATATACAGAGAGATGTAAAGTCATAAAATATCAGGATTTGGAGACAGAAATGAGGGTAAGGTGGGATAAGGATACCCAGACAGTTCCAACAGTAGTAGGAACAATGTGTCTTATATAAAGGAATTTTAATCATACTTAGATATGTTACCGATACGTGAAACTCCATATGAATTGTAGAAGGAGTCAATACTGGGCTCATTGCAGGTGCTGCAAAGAGCACTTCTGGCTAACATGAAATATTGAAACAATACTAGTTTATCTTTAATCATACTTTGACTTTGTAATGGGATCCATTCCCGTCATGGTATTAGAAACCCAGAAGACTTGGAGAAATAAGAGAGAAACTATATCTAGCATTGAACAGAGCTACAACTGTATTACACTGACACATGCAGCCTTCTCAGATCTCCTTGTCAAATTACTGCTATCATGTATGTCTCACATTATTAGGACTTTTGGTAATGCCATGGGAATGGAAAAGTCTACTGGTAACAGGAGAAATGCTTTTATTTTTCACAAAGTACACACACAATTAATATCTGCATCATTGTAAATGCTGTATCACATTTAGCCACATCAATACATTCACACATCAAAGTAAGTGTCAACATTTATTATGACCACCCTCAGTGAAATAGTCTTGAGAACAGGTTTCAAATCCTGCATAACCTGTGCTGTTTCTTTAAGCTCAATACATTTACACATTGGGCTACAGAGATATATGTGTGACATATTCAGTAATGTCCAGAGTTCTGAAGAAAACACAACAATGCCAGTATCAATTGCACTATTGATGGCATTTCAAATTAAATTTGAAACTTTTTTAACTTGGGAAGTGAACTCCCATTCATTGATACTTAGTGGAGCACATTGCCAAATAGAGTGCAAATTATGAAGATAAAAAAGACACAGTTTGAAACAAGTACTTTAAAATACATTGCTGATGTTTAATCAACTTTGTTGTCTTGCCACAGGAATTTGTATACATTTCAACTATCAAACTAGGATATTAAGAACAATAATTTAAGAGTATTTCTCATATTTTTCACAAACAAAGGTATACATTAGCAATAGAAAAAAGTGTTTAGATATATCAAAATGTGACAATGTGTCAAGTCATATTGAAATTACAACAGAAACAAGTTATGAACATTGTCCTTTTTCTTTTCCCAGTAAATGTCCGGATTATTGACATACTGCCAACAGTCATGATGCCCATGCACTCACGCAATATTAAACAATGAATGCAAACACTGCAGGTGTATTCTTCTCCTTCTTTATGTGGCCCCCATTCCCTTATCTATGCTTTCTTAAGAGCAAAGCTATCTCATTTTTATTGCATATGGTATTTATATCAATGCTTAATGAACTTTCTTCAGTATGCATAACATTTCTTAGTAAGAGGCACAACTGTGATCATTAAAACAACATTTGGATGTTAGGAATGTTGGTCTCCTAACTCAGTCAAGCTACTTTCAGACTTTTTGGTAAGTCACTTCTCCCTGACACACCCTCAGTAAGTGTATATAAAAGAGGTCAGACTGTGAACCACTGATTGTTCCTGCAGTCAGACAAGCCATGGATATCTGCAAGCCATTAGCATATAGCACTTCTCAATGCTTGGCCTTGCAGTGATAGGTATGAACACAAAATTGTGTAACCCCTTACACCATGTTTCTCTTTCCAGCACTTAGTGTAGATTGTGGTATTTAGGAATGCTAATGATTTGGGTGGTGCAGTGGTGCAGCAGTTAATATTGTCACCTCATAGAAAGAGGTTCTATGGTTTGACTCTTGGATGGGTTGCCTTCTGTGCAGAGTCTGCATGTCCTCCCTGCATTTGTGTGGATTTCCTCTGGGTATTCCGGTTTCCTCCCACATTCCAAAGATGTGTCTGGAGCATTTCTCCCTGGGCCTCTGCTGAAAATAGGCTCTGTCTTAGTTGGACTTTCCCAGTCAACAAATGTTGAATAAATTAAAAAAAATCCACACCTCATTTGCATACTCACAGGGCTGACTCTGCACTATATGAGGGTAAACATTTAGCTAATGCACTTGTACCATAGTGGAAAGACTGTTTGGATCCAGAGAGTTGAATACTGCTGAATACACACAACCTTTGGGGAGTTATTTACTTTCTACACTGCCTTAATTTCAAGATATGCTGTTATTTCTTACATAATACTTTTACTGGAACATTAAGGGTGAAATGCAATGCCCAGTGCAAACCATTTATTTATATTTCTGTTTTTTTCTTTATCTTTTATTGTTGTCATAGTCCATGCATATCAGCTATGTCTGCATTACAAGCAGTTTGCAACAGAATGCTTTCTGACCTATATTTTGCAGGTTTTATTTTATTGGAATTCGAACAGTTTTTGCAAATGAGTATAGTATAACTTTGCAGCAAGGTCAGGTATCTTTATGTGTGCTAACACAAAGAAATGTGGTAAGTTTGTGATATCTACCTGGCTGCCCTACACAGCAGTGGAGTTGTCATTAACACAGTTTTCTACAATTTTATTTGTATATTGTGAATCATTTGTGTTAATGGTGTGATGTATTACACAGTTATGTAAACTGTTCTCTGCATTGTAGAACTGTTGCATATTGTTGCTATTTTATTAATATTTTATTTTTTGGGGGGGGGCTGTCCTAACTTGTGTATAGTCTTGGAGAGCATTACCTTTTAAATTGTGTGCATAATGGAGGTATATTATTAACACATAATTGAGTTCACAGCCATCCTGCATGTTATATTTTTAATTTTATGTCTGTTTTCTGTTTCATCTCATACAGGGAAATGGCACTAAACAAGACATCTGTATCCAGCAAACCACCATTCACTGATGCAGAAAATTAAGTCATTATCCCGGCCTTATGTCACCATGGGGCTTTTATCTTACTGAGCGGTAGAGATGACCAATCTGACCAAGGGGGATATGGCAGCAGATGGTCAATGTCATCAATGCTATTGGAGGGCATCAGTGAACTATGATAACTTCTGTCCACCATAGGAATGGCTGCAGTTGCCTGGGAACAGGCAGCTATAGAAGATGATCCTGTTACTGAACCACCACTAACTAAAACTGAGAAGTTTTTGTCCACTGTCAGAGATCCAGATAGCTCAGCAAAGGGTTCACACACAATCCTTATTGTTGATGCTGATGTGCACTAAAGATCCAGAGTATCTCAAGCAGAACTTCCAAGTAGGAAAAGCGTCATTGTTATACCTTTATATGCATATATATCTTATATGTCTGATATCTGTAGAGCCAGTGATATGTGTGAGTCAGATGATACAGTAATAGAGAGATAGAGGATGCTGGGAAGGATTCAATTGGCTAGTAGGTTTTTGTATGAGAACATTCTTAATCTGCACATTTCTTGCTTCATTTGCATTGTGATAGTTACCTACCTTGTTACATACAGTAACATCTGCATTGTAGGCTGAAAGACCATTTGTACATGGTAAGCAGACATTTGGTTATTGTTATTACTGTATGTAAGGTAGATTCAGGTCTAACTGAGAGTAAAATTTATGTTGCATTAGCATCTTTTATAGTTTAAAACAGCATTTGTATAAAAAAGGCTTTGATTGATTTTATTCTCTGTTTCTATGTTTGTTGTATTTATTGCTTGTTATCATAGATTATGCTGACATTGGCACTGTGGAACTCTTATCACCTGATGTCAGAGCAATGGTAGCCTCTGGTGTTTATGGTGGCAATGAAGAGGCACAGTGTATGGTTGCAGAGTGTCAGTCTGACATGGAGATTGTGATTGCCACCTCCCTTGACCATATTTCAGACACAGTCAGTATGCCTATGCATACCCATGACATAATATAGGACAGGTTGAGGTTGACACAGTTGATTAGGGTATTATGGTTACTCTATTTGCAGAACTGGTTGTTTCTCCCTGTAGCATCATGAGGGCAAGGTGTCACACAGGAGGGTTGGTAGAGATGCTCTGAGTAGTCCTGTTTTCATCTTCCTTCTGATGCTGGTGTGTCATTATGTGCCACGCAGGTATAGGCACTATCCACCAGGACCTCAAAAGAGATAGTGAAAGTACTAAACATCATGCATAGTGATGTGCATGACTCTCTGATCTGTGTGAGTGACTCTTTGGACAGGATGAATGACCCACTGAATCAAGCAGTGTCTGTGAAGGAATACCTGCTGGGGGAGGATGGGCATTCACATAGCTGCAGAGATGCTTCATCTTCTGGTGTTAGCAGATGTGGCCATGCAAGATCCCACTCCAGTAGTGACACTACTTTCACTGCTGTATCAGTGGCTGCAGTGTCCACACCCAAATGTGGTAGGTTAAGGGGTCATGGTTCTGGACATAGTTGTGAGGAGAACTCATCCAGCAGAAATAACTAATATTCAGGTGGTATCCCAATTTCCAGAAATGTCCATTGAAGTAGCAGTGCAACTCTTAGCAGAGGTGGATCTCATGGTAAGGAGTAACAACTCTGAACTAAGTTGTCTGACATGCATGGCTCACTCCTGTCCAAGATGTCAGGATGGAGTGCTAGCACAGTGCTTGATTGTGTTCATTCAGACACACACACACATATGTTAAAAAAAAAATCACTTATCCATACCACCTAACATACATGCAAGCTGTCTAAGCAGTACTGTTGAGTGCTATTCATCTGTTGTTCCTGGCTCTGAACACTGTATACTCTGCTGGATACATGTGTTTCTTACTTGCACACACTCACTTCTTTGGTGTCAGCCTTCACTCCTAACACCACCACCCCCCCCCGCCACCACCCTGTGTAAAGATGATAACTGTGTCCTATTCTTTCACATGTTTTTGTGACTTAGGGTTGCATATACATTTTATGCACACAATGGATAGCTAATGCTTACTCACAATTTTGCATTTTTGCAGAAGGAAATGTATGTATTTCTTGTTCCTAGTCATCTGTGAATGATTGCTTATATAATTGCTGAATCTCATTGTATTACAGTTAGTATTGTATGTAAAGTAAGGAAAGTCATGGGTACTTCAGTCTTGCTTCGTGATATAGATGTGCAAATGAGGGTATAATTGACCTATTCCATATTTTATAGACAGCAGTCAATTAAAATGTTTGATGGCCAGTATTAGTTAGAATACATAACTGTATTTTTAAAAATCAGACATAGGAGATATGGGTCTATATTACGAAAGCGAAAAACCCTATGCGCGAATACCAAAACATCGACCCTTATACCGTGAACTGCAAAAATCCCGAACGCACTAAACAGCAAAAAAAAAAATCGAACTGTCATAGTCGGCCAACCCCACCAATAGCTATATATTACCTACCCAAATAAAATAAATAAACCACATACATACACTAACCAAACCCTACTTCTAACCTAAAATAAAGCACAAAACCCTACTTCTAACCTTACACTAAACCGCACATACACAACTAACTATGCACTATTCTTAACCCCTCCCTAACCCTAAGGTCCGTAACTACCACACACTTCCCCTATGAAAATATGCAAAAACAAAATAAATAACCTACATACATACATTTAACAAAACCCTACCTCTAACCCTACACTAAATCTAACATACATTATTTATTTATTTATTTATTATCAGTTTGATTACCGGGGAAGTCCACTGGGCCAAGAAGTGCCCATTTTCAGTGGAGGCCCGGTGAGAAAAGCTCCATAAACAATTTAATACATATAGGATACAAAATGTAGGATAATGGTTGCAAAGTGAAATACCATACAATGCAGGTTTGCAAAATATAAATCAAGGTTACAATGTGAAAATACAAGAGTTGGATTCAAACATTTGAGACATGGTATACATTATGAGAGGGTTTAACAACTTGACTGCAGAGGTTTTTTTTTTTTTGAAACAATATTTACATGTTAGAAGTCAGTTAAAATCTGCTGGTTCTAGATCTTTTGATAAAATAGAAAATAAAGAGAGTGTAGTGGAGAGGGGGTAAAGGGGAGCTTAGTGGGGAGTCCCTAGGATTTATGTGGGGTGAAAGCAGGAGCATTTCCATTTAGAAGATAGGTGAAGAAAAAGTTGGCTCTTGAAGGATTCGATGTTGGGCATAGTCCTGAGGGAAGGAGGCAGAGAGTTCCATTTTCTACCTAGAGAGAAGGATAGTAAAAGCTGGCCAGCGGGTTGCTTGGGTTTGGGAATGGAGATTAGGTTTGGGTGCTCAGATCTCAGTGATCTGTTAGGGATGTATGGAGGAAGGATGTCCTTTAATGCTGGGCATTTGTCTGGGGAGAAAATTTAGTTTGTGAACGGTGATTAGTTGAAGATAGTGTAGGTGGTTAGGGAGTTCTAACCAATTCAGAGAGTGTAGGCTGAGGCAATGGTGAGTTGACGTTTTGGATTTAATTGCAAATTTAGATATCTTATTATAGCAAGCTTTGAGCTTAGAGGTGTAGGTGGCTGATAAATTGGTTAGTAGAGGGGCTCCATATAGAAGGGAAGGGAGCAGGTAGGTGATTGCCAAGGTATTTCTAGTGGAGTTGGAAAGGAAATGATTGTTCCTATACAGCATACCTAGCTTTTGGTGGGTTTTCTTTATGTTTTGTTGAATGTGGAGATCAAATTTGAGGTATTCATCTATGGTAATGCCAAGGAGTTTTGCAGAGGGAACCACTTCAATGGCAGTGTTAGTTTGGCTTAGGACATTAAAATTGTTTTTGTCCAAAGAGGAAGTCTTGGAAGAGAGAAAAATTAGTATTTTGGATTTATTGGAGTTGAGAGAAAGGTGATTTTGGTGCATCCAGTTCTCTGTGGTGGTAAAGGCTAATTGGGTTTTGGTCAGTAGTTCAGGAAAGTTTGGGGCAGAACAGATCAAGGTAGAGTCATCTACATTACATACATTACTTATCTAAGCACTTACCTTAACCCACACCTATCCTAAACTCCGTAACTATCCAACACTTACCTAACATTTCCAGATTTGCAACAGGCAACCCATTCATAACCCATCACTGCATTAATTTAAAGCAGCTGGGATGGCTTGAACTACAAAATCTGATTAAATTCCATCAGCTATCTATAGCCCACAATAATCTTTACAAACCTTCCAAAACTCCTATTCTTTCCACACTAATCACTCCCTATAAAAACCTGGAATCCTTAAGGTCTTCTCAGAAACTTCTAGTACATACCACTAAGCCAAACAATAAGGCTGGTGACTCCCTTTTTTCTAATATTGTTGGAAAAGCCTGGAATCTCCTCCCAAATGAACTCTCCACACTTCCCTCACTATCCTGTTTCAAAAACAAATTGAAAGTGTTCCTCAAAACTCACTGGTTATGCCACTGTTCAAAACCTGACTAGTCTATATGTCTCTAAATACTTTGCTCTTCCTACCCCATCTACTCATTAACAGCAACTCCGTCCTATTTAATCTATTATACTATCTATGTATAGAATACCTTGATTGTATTAGCATCCTATGTTATGCCTGTATTCTGCACTGTAAATTTTACTGTAATAACCTCTAATAGCTACTGTTAATAGGATTTATTTGTCTCATGTTTCCTAGTTGTTATTGTGTTAATTCCATTGTCCTATCTTGGAGCTTATCTCCCTGGGCCTCTACTGAAAATGGACATATATCCAGTTAGACTAGCCCGGTCAACAAATGTAAAATAAAAATAAAATAAATAATAAAATATGCAGCTAATCCACAGACGGGCCAACCATGGAAATTTGTTATTTCCATTTTCACGGTTTTCAATGTTCGCTCTAATCCACTTCATGCTATACAACGTTTACATATTCGCATAAATGTCTTTTTGCTTTCCTAATAAACCCAGGAGATATTACTGATATTAATGTGCATGTCAGACAAATGCTCAGCTTAGGGGAATATACATCTTTCCATATGAGAGTAACCTTCTTATTTTCATTACATGTTATACTTTGTCATTATTGCAGGTAACAGTTGCGTTCTTGGGGGTTGTCCCTGTCAGATGCTAACAGAACACAGCCATTATATGGTTAACTAAAGGTTGTGGAGTTGACAAAATTACAGCTGTGTACATTTACCATAAATGTAGATGATCAAGTGTATTCACTGTTGCAGTCATCACATTTGGGTTATCCCTGCCAGGGTAGCCCTTGGGCAGCCCGAATACCAGAGACTTAGTATTTCTGTGTTGGTTGCTGTCACTTGAGGACTGATGTCAGGTGATATAAAGTAACACAGCCAATGCCATTACATCAGTTTTTCTTGCCCTAACCTGTCAGAAGCCCCAAAAGTAGGAGACCAGGTTCTGGTGGAAGAACCCCACCAGTGGAAAATAAATACCAATATGTCCCTTGTAAGGAAAGGAGAACAACAAGGAAGAATGGCAACAAAAGGAGAAAGAGAAAAAAGGGGGATGGAGGGAGGGAAACCAGGACTGCAACAGTTAATACACTTGAACATCTACATTTATGGTAAGTGTACACAACTGTACAATGTTCTTTGTGTTTCACTGCTGCAGTCATCACATTTGGGTAGATTCCCAAAACTGAGGAAATGGGTCAAGGCAGTCAAGGAAGCTAGGGGTTGGCCAGTATGCCCTGCAAGACTGCAGAGGCAAACCCTGCCCTGGATTTGGAGAAGAGAGGCAGGTGATAATCCTTTGTAAAAGTGTGAACAGATGTCCAGTTGGCAGCCTCTAGGATGTCCCTGGTGGGGACTCCTCTGAGGAAAGATGCAGAGGTGGAGGCTGCTCTGGTGGAGTGTGTCCTGATGCCCTTGGGGGAGGCTTACCATGCTGTTTGTAGCAGAAATGGATGCAGTGTGCTATCCATTTGAAAATGGTTTGCTTAGAGATGGCTTTGCCTTCTGCCCCTGTAACAATGCTAACCAGCAATTGATCAGACTTTCTAGAGAGTGAAAAATCCTTTCCCCCTTGTTCTGGGGATTAGGAAAGAAGGTGGGAAAATGAATGGATTAGTTAAGAGCCACACTGGACAGCCCCTTGGGCATGAAGGATGGGTTAGTTCTGAGAGATACCCTGTCTGCATGAAAGCTGATGAAGGGTTCCACAGCCATGAGTGCTTGCAGATCAGAGACTCTTCTGGCTGAAGTGATAGCCAGAAGAAAGGCTGTCTTCCAGGAGAGAAATTTTAGCTCTGCAGAAGAAGCTGGTATGAAAGGAGGCAGGGTGAGCTTTTCCAAGACAAAGTTAAGGTCCTAAGCTGGTGTTGGTACTTTTCTGGGGGGCCTCTTATTGTTAGCCCCTCTGATGAACTGTTTGATCAAAGGGTGTGAGAAAAGGGGCTGTTCAGTGGGAAAATGAGCAGAAATAGCAGAGGCATGATTTTTTATAGAGGAGATATAGAGACCACTGTGTAGTAGGTCAGCTAAGTAATCCAGGATGAGAGGGATGGAGGGCTGTGCTGTATTGGCCCCCTTAGCTTGGATCCAGGTGCAGAACCTTTCCCATTTATCTGCATAAGACTTTTTGGTGCTAGGGCATCTGGCATCATGGATAACATTCAGAACCTGTTTACTGAGTATAGCAGTTTGGTTTGGGGTTAGGGAATAAGCCAAGCTGCCAAATTGAGTGCCTGCAATTGGGGATGCATGAATTCCCCTTCC
Source organism: Protopterus annectens (assembly GCF_019279795.1). Lineage (NCBI taxonomy): Eukaryota > Metazoa > Chordata > Ceratodontiformes > Protopteridae > Protopterus > Protopterus annectens. The sequence continues at coordinate 1,472,578,032 of NC_056746.1, forward strand.
CTCTGGGTTAGGAGGTTTGGAATCAGAAGAAGATGCCATGGAAGCAGTGGGGACAGGCTGCACAGCAAGGGGTAACAGTGCTGTTGGGGCCAGTCTGTTGCTATAAGAATGGTCCTTGTTTTTTCCTCCCTTATTCTGAGCAGTACCCTGGGGATGAGAGGTCGGGATGGAAAGGCATAGACTGAGAGGTTGACCCAGGGTAAGGACAAGGCATCCACTTTCCAAGCCATGCAGTGATGCTCCCTGGTGCAGAATTTGCTGAGCTGATGGTTGGTGTGGGAGGCAGAGGTCGACCTTCAGGGTTCCCCATTTCTGAGTTATTAAGATAAAGGTACTTCTTTTGAGCTGCCACTCGTGTGGGTCCAGAAAGTTTCTGCTTAATTGGTCTGCCAGAGAGTTGAGACAGCCTGGTAGGTATTGTGCTAACAGGTGTAGTTGCATGGAAGAGGTTGTGAGCCAAAGGGTCATGGCCAGCCTGCATAGAGGGTAAGAGTGAGTCCCTCCCTGTTTGTTGATGTACCTCATCACAGTGGTGTTATCTGTTTTGATCAGGAAAACCCCTGGAGAGAGAAGGGGTTTGAAAGCTACAAGGCATGCTGCATAGACATCATCTCTTTTTGAGTGATGTGCAAGGGTATTTTCTGAGGGCTCCACTGGCCCTGCATGCACCTACCATCCAGGTGTGCACCCCAAGCATAGTCTGATACATCTGTGGTGAGGGTCTGGGTGGCAGGGAGTGGGGAGAAGGGCAGTCCCTTGTTGTGGGAGCATGCTGTTGCCCACCAAAGAAATTCCTTTCTGAGGCAAGGAATTATAGGTAGAAGAGTTTCCAGGTCTTGAGAGTGTTGACACCAAAGGCTCTAAGTACCACTGAAGTTTCCTCATATGCAGTCTGGCATATGGAATGAGGAGTATGCAAGATGCCATGAACCCCAAAGATTGCAGGATTTTCATTGCAGGAAGCCCCAGAGGAGTATGCAAGATGCCATGAACCCCAAAGATTGCAGGATTTTCATTGCAGGAAGCTGGGGCCTGGTGGCCAGTTGAGAGAAGTAGGCTGACAGGAAAATTTGTTTCTCTGGTGTAAGGTATGCCATCTGGGATGCTGCATCCAGACTTGCTCCCAGGAAGATTATCCTTTGGGTGGGCACCTGTTTTGATTTCTTTTCATTGATTGTGTAACTTAGGGAGGTTATCAGGCTCTTTAGAAAGATCAGGTGCTTGAGCAGCTTTTCCTGGCTGGCTGCCTGAATAAGGCAGTCATCTGATCAACTTCTTTGAGGATGCCACCAAAGCCGTAGATGAGGGTAAGGTGGTTCACACAGGCTATCTTGACCTTGCCAAGGTTTTTGATACCATCCCCCATTCTGGAATTATAGCTAAACTCACTAAACTAGGTATAAATCCCTACATCACAAGATGGGTTGCCAGCTGGCTCACTGACAGAAGCCACACTGTAAAAGTTGCACACTCCAAATCTGACCTGAAACCGGTGACAAGTGGAGTACCACAGGGTTCAGTCCTGGGACCTTTCCTGTTTGGTATCTACTTGTCTGAAGTACAGGCTAACACAGAAGGCTTCTGGCTAACAAAGTTCACAGATTACTGTAAACTAGGAGCCATAGTCAAGTCCCCAAATGATGTGGACATCCTACAGAAGGGCCTCGCTGAGACAGATGCTTGGTGTCAGAGCCATGGCCTCAATCTCAATTCCAAAAAGTGCATTGTCATCCCCTTTGGCAAAACCTCTGTACCTATGAACTACTACATAGACAGCCATCTACTTAACACCGAATGTGTGATAAGAGACCTTGGAACCAAGGTGGAAAGTAGTCTGTCCTTTGATAGTCACATCACCACAGTAGTCAGGAAGTCCTTCTATGTGGCATACCTCATCATAAAAGGGTTCTCATCCAGGAAAAAAGAGGTAATTGTTCCCCTCTACTCAACACTCATTAGACCCATTATAGAGTACAACACCCCTTTTGGAATGTACCTCACAAGACATCTGCAGCAGCTGGAAAGGCCACAGAAGTACCTCACAAAGAGGATTACTGGCCTCAAGCAGATGCCCTACACTGACCGTCTCAAAAATCTCCAGCTTTACTCCATGGCATATCGCCTACTCCAAGGTAATCTCTGCCTAACATATAAAGCTATGTCAAACCCAGAGCTGTTGGACATGCTACACCTAAAGAAATCCCAATCTCTCTGAGCTGCATGCTCTAGGGACCTAAACCTTGTCACCACAATAAACAGGACATGCTGGAGGGATAGATTCCTGTCCCAGAGACTTCCCATACTCTGGAACAGGCTAACCATCTATGTCAAACAAAGTTCTTCATTAGCACTCCTCAAGAAAAATCTTGATGAGTGGATGGGAAATAGGAAATACACCCCGGGAATCACTTCTGAGTCGCTACTTGACAGTGGCACAGGAAAATAACTTTCTTGGGTGGTGTAAGCCAGAGAACCTTGTTGGCTAGGCTTATGTAAGCCCTTGGGCCGCTAGCCTAGTACCTACCTATGAAGCTATGAACCTAAGTAAGGGTAAATTTTAATATTTCTTTGTCTGCAAAAGGCAAGGGCTGGAGTTAGGCATTTTGTGAAAACTCTGGGAGCAGTAGATAAGCCAATGGGAAGTGCAGAGAAGTGAAAGTATTGAGATCCTTCCTGAAGCAGAGATATTTTCTGCATGATTCCCTGATAGGAATGTGGAGGTAGGCCTCTTTTAGATCCAGGGTGGCTAGCCAAGCGTCCTTGGAGAGGACGGGTAGCAGCTGCTGAAGGGTGAGCATTTTGAATTTTGGGATCACCAGGAAGGTGTTTAAAATGGATAGATTGAGGATGGGGCACCAGGTTCCCTCTTTTCTGGGCACCAGAAAAAAGTCTGGAGTAGAAGCCTTGGCCTATATTTCTGCAGGAACGTGTTCTACTGCCCTCAAAGAGAGCATGGAAGGGATTTGTTTTTGAGCCTCTGCCCACTGATTTGGTGGTAGATCTGGGAACCTTTTTGGGGTTGGAAGGGTGTAGAAGGAGAATTAGTATCCCTGAGACACAATGTTCAGAACCCATTGGTCCTTAGTATTGCTGGCCCAGGTGCTTGAGTGAAAGTAGAGTTTTCCTTCTATGGGTAAGTGAAGGTGGGCAGAGGGGAGGTTAGGAGGAGGTGTCATTGTGCATTCTTACCATGAGGGGGATGGCTTAGAACTCCCTGATTTTGAAGTGGAGGTAGTCCACTGCTTAGATTTCTGCATTCCCTGGGGCTGCTGTCTTGGGGGGGGGTCTGTTTCCACGGGCCCTAGGCTGGGCCTGTTTACTCGGAGCAGGAAAGGACCAGTGCTTGCAGGGAAAATGGCTGCTGAACCTAGGGGGCTGGGCCTGTAAGAAATCTTTAACTGTTTGCATAGATTTTGCTTTTTCTTGCATCTTTTTTAAGACCTCTTCTGCCTTAGTGCCAAATAAGTTATCTTTGTGCAAGGTGGCATCCAACAATTTAGATTTTATATGGTCTGGCAGGGGTTGTTCCTTAAGCCATGCATGTCTTCTAATGACAGATCCAGTGACTGCTGCCCTGCAGGAAGCTTCTATGGCATCAAAACCACAGTGCAAAGTGTGTTTAGTTACTTGACTTGCAGAATGCATTAAGTCTTGTAAATCTTTAGATTGTGCCCAAGCAGGAAAGGAAGACATTTTTTGTTTAAGGGGTTCCAAGGTATGTTGCTGATATTTTAGCATATGGAACTGGCAATTTAGTGCCCTGATAGCAAGAGTAGATGAGGTGTATACTTTTTTACCCCATCTGTCCAATGCCTGGGAATCCCTGTCTGAGGGGGTGGGATTCTTAGCAGAGGTTGCTTTAATCCCTTTTGGCCCTTGAGAAATGACATCAGAGTCAGCTGTTTGAATTTTACAAAGATCATTGTGTGAGTCAGGGACTCTGTAGTACCTGTTAGGTTTTCTTGGAGCAGAAGGTAGGACATCAGGAGTCAAGTTGGATTCAAGGAACATCATCCACCACATCCAGGACTGGGGGGGTGGCCAAGGGTCTGTGTTGCAGAAGATCTAGGAATTCCCTGAGTCTCTTTTTAGACTGAGGGTAGTCCTGACTCTCCCATTGGAAGTGTTCCCTTAAAGTATGCAGGGTTTCGCCAAAGAAAAAATCCTCTGGGGAGAGGCAGAAGGAATGGATTCCTCTGCATCAGAATTCTCATAAGTGGAGAGGGGTTGCATGTCTTCATTGTCAGATGCATCAGATTCATCCGACTCTTGTTCAGACAAAACTACTGGGGACAGATTTCTTTTCCTTTTTGAGGGGGTAGCTTGGCTTCCCCTGATCAGCATGATAAGGTCTTCTGCCATTTTAAGCATTTGAGGCAAGGTAGCAGGCACCTGAGAGTAGGTAATCAGTTTCTTGGGTGTGGTTCGAACCCTGGGCCTAAGGAACTCAGTTGTTTTCAAAAGAATAGTAGTTGCGAAAGAAGACATTGGTTTGTGTTGAGATTCGGTGGTGTAAAGGACTTCCTCGGAAGCCGATGCCTGCTCAGCAGCTCCGGACCCATTCAAGGTAAAGACGACAGCAGGTTACTTAGACAAAGAAGAGTTTTGTGGCATACCAGAATCCAAAAGGGTCTTGGTAGCAGCCTGCAAATCAACTGAAGTGGGCATCAGGGGCTGCGAAAGCACCTCACTGAGTACCGGAGGACTGATGACTAGCTTAATGGAAGTGGCGTCGGTAGGTTTGAACCTATGCGGTCTGTCTCTGTCTTTATTTTTACATTGTTTCAGTAGATCTGCTGTTGGATGGCTTATTGAAGCCATATCAGAATTCGAGGACTGTAAACAAAAATATCTGGGTACAATAAGGGCCCAACGATGGATAGTTCTGGCATTAAACAAAGCACAGAAGCGACAATGGGGGACGTCGTGGTCTGGGCCTAGAAAGTGACTCGGTAAGAGTGGAAATCTTGGTGTGGTATTTGCTTTCCACAGGTGAAACAATTATTAACTTTTTCTGATATCGGTTAGTGCAAGAAAAAAGGATCCTCAATGGGGTACTTAGCTTTAAAAGACTTCAACTTCAATTCAGAAATGAAAACTCAGGTAGCGGCCGACCAACACTTGTGCGAACTGCTTCTACTTTGGGCTCCATGGCAAGAAAGACTGATGTAATGGCGTCAGCTGCCTTACTTTATACCACTGATGACCTGACGTCAATCCTCAAGTGACAGTAACTGATGCAGAAATACTAAGTCTATGGTATTCAGGCCGGCCGAGGGCTACCCTGGCAGGCATAACCCAAATGTGATGAATGCAACAGTGAAACCAGAAGAACATCAACAGTTTTCCTATATGTATGTGGGTGGGATCCTAAGCTTTGACTTAGGCAGTGATCGTGTGTGCTGTTCTTTAATAGGCTCTTAGGTATCTTCTAGGCTAGCTGCCCTTTTGGACTATTTTAGGCATAGCCAATTTCCCATACTGAGCATCAACCCTTGTACCTCTTGTCTGTGAGAGAAACAGTTTAACCATTAAACCAACCCTGTTATGCAGATCCAAGGCATGCTGCACATGCCTTTATCTGACAGCACCAACTGCAGCTGGCGGTTCTCCCTCATACTCCTCATGTGTATCTGCTGCTGTTGGCCCTGCCTGTGGCCTTTGAAACTATGGTCCCAACCCTTGGTGTCCTTGTCGAAGTTGCTTCCTTAGAATTATATTGTATAATATAACACAGACTGCAATTATGTTTGCAAAAGTGCCTGACTCGTACTATAGTGCACCTCCTAATGAATCCAGACACTGGAACCTTGATTTGAGCAATCCAAACACACATTCTGTGATATTCCTAATTTTAGCATACACCTTGTTGTATCCTAGCTGAGTGGGGCTGTGTTGGTCTAGACCACACTGTAAGGTCATCTTTTATTTTATTAATTGATTTATATTCGCATAAGGAAATTATGCTGAGTCTATTTTGTATCTGACACTTAAGTATTTATGTTCTAAAGGTGATACCTTTATTTTGTGAACTAAATCCGTGAAATTTTAAATATCTTATGATGTGTATAGAAAAAATTATCTTATCAGTATTTATAGTGACAAACTCTACTGTACTCCTTTAAAACTCACATCGGGATGGCTTAGCTGAGGTTATTTATATATATGACCAAATATAATCTGCAAAAATGTCACACTAATTTTAACCATTTCCATACCTATACAAGTGTAATTTAAATCTCCATTAATATGGTAAAGGACAGGACAAAGACACGGTGATAATGGATATGCACTTCAATAATATGGTAAAAGAAAGTTTCATGTGAAAGTACAAAGGGGTAAGATATTAAAGGAGTACATCCTCATGTAGTCCTATTTAAGGCCTTAATTAGAGGATGATATTCCCACTGATTAGCATACAAGTGGTGGCATGCCCATAGAAGGATTTAATAGCATTAATATTTTGGCTGGTAATTATATCTTTGAGCATTTCATAAAGGAACGGGAAATGTTAGTCTTGTGGATAAGGATAACCCTAAACTTATGTATGTATTAATCTAGAACCCCATTATTTTTAATAACATATGAAAAACAGGAACTAGATGAAATTTATACTTTATGTAGAAAGAAACACTAAATCTATTAGGGCTAAGGGCTTTATCCTATTTTAAGAATTTAAAGAATTCTGAAATTTCATGGAGACAAATCAGTCTGCAGAGCTTACAGCCTATCATTTGGGATGTTAGTAAGATTAAAGTTAGTAACAATTTTATTTATTGCAGATGATTTAATATGAGGAATCACCAAGTTGTTTACATTATTTTTATCCTGAAGCATTTCCTGCTATGTGATATATAGAACATAATTTTCCTTAATAGAAATTATATTATTAAAATTATAATTGAGTTTATTTGCAAGAATTGTAGTGGAAACACTGGCACAATCAACATATTTGGTAAATATTTTTTTTGACAAACATCTTTTGGTTAATGGTTTGTAAACTTTTTAGTTCACTTTGAACTAAAGTTAAAGCTGAATATACTCATCATTTTTTTCTGTAGTCCTTTAAACAGTTTAGTGATCATTTGCTCTAGTCTGGTTATTTTTATTTTTCACTTGGCTAGATAAGATGCTATGCTAACTTGGATTCCTCTTATGGTGACTAAATGTCAACCGGTGTTTTATCAAATTATAAATTAATGGTCAAATATGTTCTGAAAACAGAGATTCAAAAACTTTAGAATTACATTGTGAATTGTATCTCTTTTAAGTAGCCTTGGATTGAGTTTCCAAATAGATTTGGTCATATGAAGTATAATGCAAAGACATATTATGTTGTTATCAGAACATGAAGATGGTTTTGTTTTGTTTTCCAAATCATAGTTACTTCAGGATTTTTAGAGAAAGAGGTCCAATGTATGTCCATATTTTATGTGGGGGAGAGAAAAATGTAAGATCTCAGCTGTGAGGATACAAGGATCTAGATGGATGAAATACATATTTATATTCATTATCTTTTTAAAGAAAACATATTACATTTTGTTAAAAGAAATTTCAAAGCCTAACATATCATACTGAGACCCAGAGTTAAGTTTTAGTCCCTGGTCAATATGTGCTTATGGTTGTCAATAATGTGTGAAAAGACATGCTTTTGAAAGGATTGATCGTCATTACCCAGCTGCAGCGCATGTACTGAAACTATTGCTGTAGTTTAGCAAGGATAGGACTATTACACACACTCATAAAGAACCTCCTGTTTTGGCTCTGCCTTAGCTCTGACAATTACAAAAGGGAAATTTAACTTGATCAGTATTGGCATGTCATCTTTATTAGGTGATATGCCAACTGGCCTAGGAGTCAGCTATATTAAACAAACATTAGTACCCATTTGGTAAACTTAATGCCAAAACAGTTTCCTTGTTTGAAAAATCTGGATGCTGTGGAGATTCTGTGATAAGATCTTTCCTTATTTCATTTCTTAGGCAGTATAAATAACTATTGCTATATCAAAGAATCAGTGAACTGTTCCACATGCTACATATAGAACCAAAATGGAGCATATGATTAGAAAAGTACTAGGAGTGCTTACACCATAAAAAATGTCTGTGATAATTTGACAACGGTAATGTAAAAATCAAAAAAACTTTACAATAAGGTAACAAAAATCACTCACAGCTATTACTGTTTTTTTTAACCTAATCCCAATATCACCATCTAGAGCTGGCATGATAACTCTAAAGACCAAAGTAAATATCATCAAAACTTATACTTGAATAATATTTATAATTCTGCAACAAAACATAGCTAAAGCTTTTACATCTAGAATCTCAGAGTCGAAAATAATTGCTAGTAGTGTAATCAATTTTGCTCTGTAAATGCTAAAACAGAACATCAGTAACAGAGCTGGTGTCACAGTTTTAGTTGTTCATCATCTGGATGAAATGGCACTACCCATTAAGGTTATCCAGTGCCAGTTCCAATAGAATGAGATGGAAAATGACCAAATGTATGTATTCCTGTTGAAATTGCCAAACCCATGTTATTAACAGGCTGCCATTCCCTAGCTTGCTTTTTGCTTCTGAAAAGATGGTGGCAGAGTGGGGCATAGCGATTGTTACAACTACTGCATATCTAATAATATACTAGTCTAGATAGCACACACCTGCAAATAATATTCCATGTCTGCGTTCAATAACAATTGTGTAGGGTTCACTCAATCCTACATGATTACAGCACATTCGAGAGATGAACAGCAGCGATCATTAAGTAGCATTACTGCTCGTCATGCTTACCCATCCTAAGCACCATTTTGTGGTAGCTAGCAGTGTTGACAGCATGAGCATAAAACATAAACCAAACTCCTCGACTGTAGCATGTGTGGACAGCTCATATGAAGTTAGGGCAAGAGGACTATAAGAAGTTAGATGTAGGCAATGTGAAATTGTAAGAATGTACTAGAATACAATGCTAATAGTGCAGATAAATGTAAGAGGAGAGGGTAAAGCCAAAAACAGGTACTTAATTAATGCATACAAATGTGATGATGTCACCAAGAAACATTTTCAAATGAAAGGTATCCATATTGATGGTAATATAAATAATCCTGTTTCCAACTGTTTACTCATGTACATAACGAAAATGGACATGGTAACAATGGATGTGAGAGGAACTCAATGCAGCATTCTAAGATAGGGAAGTAAATGTGATATTTATGTTCATAACATGCCTAGTGGAGATAACAGTTAGCAAGGACAGTGGATACATTATAGGCCATTTGCATACAGTGAGGTTATTGAATATGATTTGTACATATATAGGGAATGTATGTGTGACAACTGACTGTGGTGCTGTATCCTCCACTTCATTCTTTATAAACAGGGCATGAGCTATACAGCTGCTATGTCATGCACAGCAGAAAAGGACATAATTTACCATCTATCATCATTTGACAACCATAGATAGGAGTACATTACCGTGCCACACTTATTAGACAAGCATGTGTTTTCTATTCATGTCCAGCTTAAACGCTCCCATAATAACACTCAAAATACACAAGTGGCAAATGACAGCACAGATCTGATGACACTGTAGTAGTTCAAGGTCTCCTGTTTGGGAGCCCATCTACTATACAACTATACTGGGTATGCTCACAAAATATTACAGGAAACACTGCCATAAGAGTATGTAAACAACACAAGCACACAAGAATTTGTCTAAACATAGGCCCAGTCCCAACTTATGATCTGTCATCATGCCATGTAAGAAGCCATGTTATGTAAGTATCCATAACCGATAAAGCTGTATAATGTGAAACAATTTCAGTAATACATAAATGTTTGGAGGAAGACATGCAATACAGTGCATTCTTATTTGGAAATTAAGTAATACCAGTAAACAATCAAAGACATGCTCAACATCTGCATCTTGACAGACTCCATCACATGCCAGGACAGATATCAGAAAGATGCCTATCAACTTGTGGGGTCTATGTTATGTTACTGAGCGATGAAAAGAGCAAATGCTCTTTCCTCAAACTTGAAAGGTTGACACCACTAAACAGCAAAGACACAGAACAACTTCCAGAAAAAAAAAAATCAAACACAAAATAAAGTGGGGGGCTTTGCCCCTCACACCCCCCAATGTAGAGGGATGTGCCCCCCACACCCCCTACTTAAATATACCAACTCCGAGATTGCACCATAGTGGAGGAAATGGCAAAGTCCCGAAGACGGCCCACTGTTTTTTTTTCCCTGGGAAAAAAGTGATGTTCCGTGTCTTTGCTGTTTAGTGCTGTCGACTTTTACAGTTCAATGAAAGAGCGTTCATTTGATGACATAACATACACCCAACCTGTGACACCAAAGAGATATGCGTACTGTCTGTGTGTCTTGACAAACACATTTTAAGGGCTTACAACACTTCCTTATTGTAATGGGTATGGATTTTCGACATTGAAGCAGATGACTTAAAAATGTTGACCTCTGAATGTGTCATAAATATTTCCTTTGCCTAAGCAAGTCCTGTCTGACATAGGAATGTGACAGATAGACAGACGGTACAAGATTCAAACTCTGCTTATCATATTACACACTCTATAGAGCTGTGTTTTGACTCCATCTGACACATGACATAGCAGTGGAGCTTGTCACAAATAAATTAATTAATATGTGAAGTAATAAAGGACATTTGAGGTTAATTTGTACAGTATGATTTTATTAGAATGATGACAAGGGGGCAACTATGCTAATGTTCACACAACTGTGATCTGTGCAATATCAATATTTCTGGACCAAGGAAGTTGTTCCTGATTGTCACATATTTGAACCACACTCTGTGTAGATATGCTATACAAGTCATTACTGAATGCATGTGCTACAGGAGCACTCAAACCATGACTTTCACACAACAAATGTTTCACTGGCAGGAAATTACAAAAATGACTTTATGTTTCTGTCTATAAAGCACAAATTCAGAATAATAACTTCATCCAGTGCTGTTTGTGCAGTTTCAGTAGATTCATAGAATGTTGCCCTTTGTTGAAATTGAACAGCAAGCTAAGTAAGTCTACCACCTACTGATGTGTCTCAATTTCATGCACCGCACATAAGTCTTAACAAAGACAACAGACTCCACCTATGTGAAAATTATTATATGATTTTGTTGCAACTTTTTAGGAGATAAAAGGGCTAGGGGAGGTTTCCTCCACTCTAATTGTACACATTATAACAGCTGTGGATGCCATTCATGCATAACAGCATTAGGACACACAATGTTTACAGTCAGTCAGTGTAGGTTTATAACACTTGACTATGTGATGACAGAAGCTACATGATATTGGGAGTACTTAACTCACCACATTGCAAATGGTGCTACAATTGTAAAATATTTGGGTTTTTGAAGCCATGAAATCATGTTATTGCTGCAAGGGATATCTGTGCCTGCAATTTCTTTTAAGGACAGTTGGTATATGTCTCTGTCAGACAGCATTGCCTGCTGTTAGGTATACACAAACATACATGATGCATAATGCAGTCATGTAAGAATGGTAATTATCCACAATGTGTTGGTAATCATGGATTCAAGCACATGTGTTACTAAGACAACAACACACAGAACATTATCTCATGTCTTCTCTCCACAAAAACACCCTTAGCATGTCTCATGGGAAAGTCATATCATCCCATGGCATCATCATTATGCAATAAAGCATTTCTGTGTCAAACAATAGCACAAATTCTTATAAAAGGAATCCTAAGTCATACATGTACACATCAGATAGCAGGGCAACAACACTATTACCTACCTGCACATGCACAGTCATACTGACACTCGTGAGTCTAAGGAGTAATGGCTGGATATGAACAGAGTATTTAAGATCACAAGGTACAGAGCACTGCCTGAATGACACGCACACCATATGAGATATTGTTTTACATAGCACATTTGAAAGGATGGCATTACCATTCTTTCATACTGTGATGTTCTTATAAAAATGTATGAAGGTGTTTGAAGTACACAATGACACTATATGGCTACACATAGTACATGCATTAGTAGCTTTATCTACATGGCATGACAGGCAAACACATGCACAGTAGTCAGTCATTGCTGGATTAACATGCTAGACAAACACATGCACAGTAGTCAGTCATTGCTAGATTAACATGCTAGACAAACACATGCACAGTAGTCAGTCATTGCTGGATTATTATGCTAGACAAACACATGCACAGTAGTCGGTCACTGCTGGATTCAAACCTCTTCCCTCTGTACTTATGCAGTCTAAAGTTGATAGTTTCAACAGCCATCACCACAGCGTAACTCGTATAAGCACTGTGATGCAGTGCATTTTTGATAGTATGATGTAAGTACTGTGTTTTAAAAATAGGTTATTGCCTTATGCTAATACAGATGTATAGGATATCCCTCTGCCAGTGAAAATATATTTTCTAATTGGAAGTTTACATAAGGGGTATTGTCCTGGACACAACCACACATACTCACATTAATTAATCAATGTTGGATTCAATCCCTCTTCCTATCTAATTACACAATTTATATAACATAGAATAAACCACAAGTACCAAAGATAAAGTTTGAGCTGTAAGGGCACAGAGTGCACTTTTGACATGAAGACATCATCAGTGTGAGGCAGCGATGTTTGTGGTAAAAGTGGGTTAAGGGAATGGGGAATGGGCCCCCACCCCCATGTTAAAATCTTCCCCTGACTGAAAGTTCATACAGCACCTCTGTTGTGGAAGTGATATGTATCTGATATTGTAGCCACACTCTCAAGTTCCCCACTGTGAGATTTGAACTTCCTACCTAACTAAGCAAACAATATACAAAACACCATTTTGAGTGCAAATGCCAAAGGAGATGTCTGAGTCTTAAGGGCAGATAGTGTACTTTTGACATGATCACCTCATCAGTTTGTTGCAGAAAAGTAGTTTGCAGTAAAAGTGGGAAAAACTGCAGACAGAAGTGTGTTGCAGAGAAGAAGTTTGTGTTAAAAGTGGGATAAACTGCAGTGGGAGCTGTGTCCAAAGTTCAAGTTTTCTTCCGAGTGGAAGGGGATAAATCACATCAGTTGTTGAAGCTTTATTTTCTTGACACTAGATCTACACAGGCACACAAGTTTACCACTGTCATATTCAAAAGGCTTACCTAATTACACAATCTAGAAAATACTGTATTAGTTCTAAGTGCCAATGGAGAATTCTGACTTTTAAGGGGACAGAGTGCACTTTTGACATGATGACCTCATCAGTGTGTGGCAAAGAAGTTTGTGGTAAAAGTGGGATAAGGGGGATGGTGGAATACTCACCCTGTATAAGTTTTTCTCAAGAATGGAAGCTGATACAGCACATTTGTTTAGGAAGCCATATGTACCTAGTATTGGAGCCACACACACTAGATCCGCATGGAGAAAATTGAACCTTCTACCTAACCAGCTACATAATTGAGGTAACACAGTATTAGTCACAAACACTACAGAAGTCTGACTCTTAAAAGGAAAGAGTACACTTCTGACATGATGACCTCATCTGTATGTTGCAGAAAAAGTGTTTCTTTTCTGTTGAAAGTGGGATAAAGTGCAGACAGAGCTGTATCAAAAATTAAATGTATTCTCATGAGTGGAAGTGGACACAGCACATTTGATATTGAGGTGTTATTTACCTAGGCCCCCAACACACACAAACACACACACACACACACACACACACACACACACACACACACACACACATATACCCCATGGTGAGAATTCAACCTCCTACCTTTGTAATAACACAAGCTACAGAACACAGTATGAATCACAAGTCACAGAATAAGTCTGATTTTAATGATGAAGAATTACACATTTGTACTTTGTATTACTTCAATGCAAGTGTGGACAGGGCAAAGTAACAGCACTGTGCCTGTACTATGTAATGACATATGTATCTGCTACGATTTACATATTGTCATTCATGTATATTGTGTTACTGTGAGGGGCATCTACCTGCTTCACAGTATGGGATGTCAATGACAATCATAATTGTAAACCAGTGGATTATAAATCAAGCATTACTGCCAGTTTGTTCTAGGATGATTGCATGCAAATATTTATAGCGTCACCTGACACTTGTCTTGTGCTTACACAACATGCAGTCACAAAACAAACTGACACTTCCTAGGTATGACAGTGAACGTCAGAATAACAGTGATGGATTATTGAGAAAAGGTTATCCACAGATGCAGGTGCAACCATTGTAGTGGAAACATACATTTAAAGGACTGACTTGAGTCAACATCACTCTGAAACCCAAATGCCTTGTCTTCAGAATTCAATAAAGACATAAAGAAGTACAACTTAAACAAATAATTATGTGTTGCAAATATTTTTCTAACTACCTGAAATGCAGTACTGGCAAGTTAATTTGTGAAATAAAATGTATGAACAAGCCAATGATGGCAACGTTATTACCTCATGGTTAATCATATCTTGAGGTGTTGAACTTAGAATGTGAATAAGCAGTAGTGTAGCAGTAATGTATGGTGCATTGTGCCAACCTTTATACAAATAAGCAGTATACACATGTGACCATGTCTGAATTTGATGGAATACAGAACAGATATGAGTTATCATCATGTTTCAGATGCCATGATTTACACATTTGGCATGACAGTTGCAGTTCTTCATTCCTTAAATGTTTGCTACCAGTATATTTTGAAACTCATGAGGGACCATGCATGTTATTGCTGGTGGAAACATGGCTTATGAAAACAATTTTGAATCAAGGTTTATTTGATGACACAGAAGTGCTAGGAAGAAGTGGAAAGTTGATAACAGGAATTCACATACAGACATACTAGTTTAGTGTATGGTTAATTTTTTCACATATTTATGTTTTGTTTCATTTTCTTCATCATTATACTTATTCTGGAAAGATCTGTACAAGACAGTGTTCCCAACATGGAGCAGGGGCATTAATACAGAAACAGGCTAATGGTGTGTTAAGGAAATGTGTAGCCAATATGTATACCCACAGGAATCATACAAAACATTCACAAACACTTTGACATACATCTGGATTCAAACCTTGACAGTCTTCCAAGAAAAACATGTACAGACTTGAGTATTATCTAACCACACTAAAGCTCCCACTTCACAAAGTTCAAATATGACAACAGATTGAAGAAATGGAGAATGTATGTACCTTTGTATGTATTACTCTTCAACAAAACAGTGTACAAAACTTCTCTGTGTGGAAGATTTTCAGTCCATATATCTCTAGTTAATCACTGTATATTAATCAAATCAGACAATAGTAGTAGAAGTAGTGAACTTAAACTCATCTTAAGTAAAAAAAAAAACAAAAAGTAATAACAGAAAATATATAATTGTACAGCATTACTAAGTATTCAAAAGTAATCCAAGCAAGGCAGGCAGTCTGTTTCCAGTCGAAAATCCTTTATTAAGTACACAGACAAGCGATCCAAGTAAAACAAAAATAGAGTAATAATTTCCTCACAAGCTTTCTAAATATATATATACTTTTTATCAGTGATGGGAGTGGTTTATTGTGCTGTAAAACAAAGTGTTATTGGTACTCATGTTAAATTCACATCCCTTCCCCCATCAGTGTGACATTCGAGCTGGTCCTGCCCTACTTAGTAGCTGTCATAATAATATATAACCCTTATGTACTTTAAATAAAATTTATAATGATGTGGTACCTCTTATTTAACCAGATTATTAAGTAGATTATTAAGTCTGTGATTTTATTCAAGACAATATACTACATGGCTGGAAATATCAACCTTAGTTCATTTGGCAATCAAAAAATATATATAAATATATACATATACATTTTGCATGTAAAAATCAATTTCTATTTTCATAACCTATTGTTAACAAAGATCGCTTTCATCCTTCTTCAGGTCTGTGTACAAGCACCCTAAAAACAATCTATAAAAATATATATAATTGTATAATTAGTTAGTATTGTTATTACACATCATTTTGAACAAAGTGGAAAAAATATAAACTGAAAAAAATAAAAATAAGAAAAAATGTATGTATGATGATGGAAACAAAATATACACTTAAATTTCAACTGATTTAAAATGGTATTTAAAACCAATTTGTAGAATAAAATAAAATAAAATATAATAAGTCATGTAAACAATCTGGCAATTTTCTAAGTTCCAGTGCACTTGTAATTGAACAGTAGTAGTTTAGTCTAGGCTTCCTAAAAGAGTTCAGCTTTAATTGCCACATGAGTTCATGTTTCTCCAGAATATTCGGGATCTCTCCTTCAAGATCACTCATGTCTATGTGATCCAGGATCTGGAACTTAAAATTTATGTGTCTTTTATGAAGAGAAAGGTGTTTGGCTAGTGCATTATTTTTACATCCAGAGCGGATTTCTGACAGATGACATGAAATCCTACACTTGAGTTTAGTTACAGTCTTGCCCACATAGAATGCATCACATTCATTGCACTGTGCCCTGTAAATTACTTTTGTAGTATTACAGTCACCCCCCTGCACTGGTTTTAATGATCTTTAAATAAGGGCAATAAAAACTATCACCTTGCTGTATAAATATACAAAATGCACAATTAGTTTCACATCTTTTAGTGCTTTTCTCATATGGTCTAGGTTTAAATTCAACAAAACTTCTAATGTTCCTGGCCTTCCTATAAACAAATGATGGGGCTTCACCCAAGTTGTTAATCAGAAAAGGGTTTCCTGTGACAATGTCCCAGTTTTCTTCAATAATATTTTTGATACTGTGTTACTGTTTTTGATAATATTTTTGTATTTCTTTTTTATTTTATTTCAATAATATTTTAATAATCTTTAATAATCTTTGTCATCTTTTAGGAAGCCTGGACTAAACTACTGCTGTTCAATCAAAAGAACTTAGAAAATTGCCAGATTGTTTACATGACGAATTGTATTTTATTTTATTTTATTCTACAAATTAGTTTTAAATACCATTTTAAATCAGTTGAAATTTAAGTGTATATTTTTTTCCATCATCATACATAAATTTTTTCTTATTTTTATTTTTTTTCAGTTTATATTTTTTCCACTTTATTCAAAATGATGTGTAATAACAATACTAACTAAATTATACAATTATATATATTTTTATAGATTGTTTTTAGAGTTCTTGTACACAGACCTGAAAAAGTCTAGAAGGACAAAAGCGATCTTTGTTAACAATAGGTTATGAAAATAGAAATTGATTTTTACATGCAAAATGTATATGTGTATATTTATATATATTTTTTGATTGCCAAATGAACTAAGGTTGATATTTCCAGCCATGTAGTATATTGTCTTGGATAAAATCACAGACTTAATAATCTACTTAATAATCTGGTTAAATAAGCGGTACCACATCATTATAAATTTTATTTAAAGTACATAAGGGTTATATATTATTATGACAGCTACTAATTAGGGCAGGACCAGCTCAAATGTCACACTGATGGGGGAAGGGATGTAAATTTAACGTGTGTCCCAATAACATTTTGTTTTACAGCACAATAAACCACTCCCATGCCTGATAAAAAGTGTGTGTGTATATATATATATATATATATATATATATATATATATATATATATATATATATATATATATATATATATATATATATATATATATTTAGAAAGCTTGTGAGGAAATTATTACTAAATTTTTGTTTTACTTGGATCGCTTGTCTGTGTACTTAAAGGATTTTTGACTGGAAACAAACTGCCTGCCTTGCTTGGATTACTTTCGAATACTTAGCAATTCTGTACAATTATATATTTTCTATTATTATTTTTTGTTTTGTTTTGACTTAACGAGTTTAAGTTCGCTACTTCTACTACTATTGTCTGATCAGATTAATATACAGTGATTAAATAGAAATATATGGACTGAAAATCTTCCACACAGAGAAGTTTCTTACACTGTTTTGTTTTTGGACCCACTACACTTTAGTGGGTTGTTTGAAACTTCGGGGATACCACAGAGATTCCTTGTTTTATGTATTACTCTTCCTTACCCTTATGGAAACTGTATGCTGTACATTCAACACTTTAGCTTGTTCAGCTGAAGATTAGTTTAGCTTATCACAGGTAAGCACATCAGTGTGAAGGACACCACAGTAATGCAGCTGAAGGCATAAACTCACAAGATTTTTCCATAAGATGTGTACTGCCATTTACATTCAGTTGTACTTGGTGCTCTGCACCAGACATTGCACAAATGCAGAGTAGAAAGTCTAATGACTGATGGGAGAAGATACATAGACAGGGGGAGGGGGAGACAGGGACCAAGTAGGTTATGACAGAAGAAGGATAATGCTGGATCATAATATGTAGGCAACAGTTACACATAAAACCGTGCACCAAAAACAGTCAGTAACACATAGCTGATGCCTGCATTAGAACCCTTGAAAGTATGCAATTATCTGTCTATAGCTCTGAGCATTATCTCATCACACCACAAAAACATTCCTATTTTACCCCTTTTAAATCACACAATTGAAGGACAGTAACAACTTACTGAAGCAGAGGGGGTGAACAGAAAGAGGAAGATAGTGATGGAGAAAGAAATAGCAGCATTTTTTTCTGGTGCAAGTAGGACCATCTGTATAGTGACTTATTCTTACTTATTTCCTCATTATTAATCTGTTATTGTACAATAAAGTGCTTGTTACAGTGAGCAAGAAAGTGTAGGAAAATACAACCAACATTATCACATAAGCAGAATAAGCTTGGCTTACTAAGTGTCTCTGTTAGGGATGAAATGTTTTTGTAAATGCTTTCTTGCTGCACTTTTCAAATGGTATGTTAATAGAATGTTTTAAATGGAGATAAATACAGATATTTGCAGTTAAACTTAGAATCACAAAAGATGGAAACCTCTCAGTAGATGGAAAATATATGTGGAAGTTGCAGTAATTCTACACAACATTCCTATTCCCAAGTATTTTTTTAATACAGACAATGGGATTACCCAGGCTCAAAGAAAAAGGGTGACGCTCACTAATGAATCGGATCTGCCAGATTTCCATATCCAGCTAAATTATGTCAGAGGAGTGGGCAGACCCTCTTTTAATGGTAACAGCTCTCTAAAATAATAGCTTGATGGTGGTTTTGTGTTTTCTTCTGAAATTAACCAACAAAATGAATACTTTGGGACAGGTGACAGGCAGCTCAATTTTTTGGAAGAAGGTTTTTTTAATCAAGATCCCGCTGTGGTGGTGCTGCGGTAGCGTTGTTGTCTCACAGTAAGACACTGTCCGGTTCGGTTCTCAGCTAGAGTGTCTTCTACATGGAGACATGTGTGAATGGGTGTACCTTCGTTGAAGGTTGTGCATCAGGGCTGGTAACTCTGCATGTAAAAATCAACTACTAATCATTAGCGGACCAGAGTTCTGCTCTGGCGACCCCTAACCAGGAAAAGCCGAAAGACACAAACAAACAACTGGAAAAGAGCTATTTTAAGAATTGTCTGCAGAATTACTTGATTTCCAAGGGCCTAAGAACATGGAAATTCCCCCACAGGGCTTGAGCATGGCTCTGAACTTCACAGTGAGTTACTTAAAATGTTTAACAGGCACAGTTGTGAGTTGTTAATCAAAGACAATGATAAAAAAATGGCAGTACTGACAATATATTCCAAATTGACAAAAGTTTGCATGTTGACCTGTTGTTTGAACATAAAAAAAGTTGAGCATAATGCTTTGTTTACTAAAGTGGACAATTTATTGATTGAGCTAAAAGCCAATAAAGTCAAGAAACTATGTCTCTGTCCCAGAGACTTCCCATACTCTGGAACAGACTACCTATCTATGTCAAACAGAGCTCCTCATTAGCACTCTTCAAGAAAAATATTGATAATTGGATGGGTAATAGGAAATTCACCCCTGGGATCACTTCTGTGGTTCTGCTTGATAGGGGCACAGGAAAATAATTTTCTTGGGTGGCCAAAGCCAGGGTACATTTTTGGCTAGGCTTGTATAGGCTCTAGGGCCAATAGCCTAGTACCTACCTATGAACCTATGAACTGTTAAGAGACCAGAGAGACTATAAGAATGGGACTGCCCACCTTCTGCACCCCCCTCCCCTACCCTCCCTAGCTAGAGATTCTATTAACTTAGTGGAGGCCGGTGTGAACAATTTTGGCAACAACCATAATGACAATTCAGCAGACCTGTAACCAAAAGAATCTGTCCCTTTAGACCACCCCCCCAAGGAGGTCAAAGTGGCTTATGAATCGGGGAGGGGGGTATTCAGGGGACTATGTGAACAATGCAATGGGCCGCTGCCAGGGATCGAGGGGGAGAGGGAGGGGGCTGGGCCACCCCCACTGGAACTAAATGATAACAATGGTGGTTTAAAATTTGTTTGTACCAAAAAAGCTGATTTTAAAATATACAACTACATTAATGTTCCTATTCAAGCTGTGCATGCTGATTTGTTTGAAAAAGAAATGTCTTTTGTTCTGTCAGGAAGGCTAATATTGATGAAGTACTGAGCAATTTTAAAATGTTTACTAGAAAGCTGATTTTATTTTTTTAAAGGATGTGAGAATGAAGAATGGCCTTAAGATGTCTGTGGCTTAGTTGTTTTAATCCACCCCACCATTTTATAGTATCTGTGTTCAAAAAGCTTTGTGAAAATGAAATTCGTGAACATTTTAGACAACGTGAAGGGAGACATAGTTCTTTGATCAATTTGAGTATGGACAAAGCTGCAACACTATATGTGAGAATGACATGAGTAGGGTTATGAAACCCAACAAGGGAGGGGAGCTTGTCATTATGGACATTAATGATTATAATAATAAGATGTTGTCCATGTTATTTACAGACATTTATGAAGAGACAAGTCTGAATGTTATGAATATTGCATACCAACTTATTGATGTACTACTTGAAGACCTCCTTATACCAACTTATTGATGTACTACTTGAAGACCTCCTTATACCAACTTATTGATGTACTACTTGAAGACCTCCTTTCTAACAACTAAATTTGCCCCTCACAGTATAGCTATTTGAAGGTAGTACAACCAAAAATCCCTACAATTTTCAGGATCCTGAAGATGCACAAAGACCTCAGGAACCCCCCTCTTAGACCAATAGTTGATGTAAAGACATCAAAAACATTCTTTATAGCCAAGTTCACAGATTACTATACTAAGAATGTTTTATAAGAGTATCCTTATTGTTTTAAGGATTCATGGAACCTATTATCAAAGGTTTCCCCGGGAACTCTTTAATGAAAATCTTACTTTCATCACTATTAACATCAAAGACTTGTTCTCGGTGATTCCACTCGATGTAGGGATTGAATGTTTTTTTTTAGTTATTTATCCCAATATTCCAGGTTAAACCAGGACCATATTATTACGTTAAGAACACTGATGGAGATAGTACTAGAGAATTTGAACAACTTTTAAGCAAACAAGGGTTGTTGCAATGGGGGCAGTGTGCCCCCATTTTTGCAAATGTGTTACTTACATTTTAGGAGACCAACTATATTCTCATTTCCAGTTTAGTTCATGTTGGTCACTTTATGGGCATTTTCTGGATGACATAATTTTTTTGAATGGCACCAATGAGAAATTGGATGAATTCATCAAATACATCCATAGTACAACAGACTTTTTGGAATTCACTATGGCTACTTGTGAGAATAAGATCAATTATTTGGATGCCACTATTAAGAAGGGCATTGTGAATAAGTGCTTTATTTCAACACTTTATAGGAAGCCAACATATTCCAACATGCTACTTCATTTTGATAGTTGTCACCCCATGCATCAAAAAATTACCTTGGTAAAAGGACATTGTGTGTGGCTCGCCTGTATGGTTTCAGACCTGGGCGAATATTATACACAATTCAGTCTATTAAAAAACATGTTGTCCAACAGGGATTGCCCTGATATCTTTTTAGATGGTATATTCAGAGAAGTCACTCAAAAAAGGTTAAAGGGTGACTATGTCCCCCTACTGGGTGGTGAAACTGAGCAAATGAGACCCATCTTGGTTGTCAAGGGCAAGAAAATCTTGGTAAGGAATGTGTATTAATATATAACACTGGTTTTGATGAAATTAGAGGCACTACTAAGAAATATTGGTGTGTATTTGGAATTGACTGAGAATATCAGGAAGTGGCAGGTGAAAAACCCTTAAGAGTTTATAAAAAGGACCGATGTTTCAAGAACATGCTAGAGAGGGGCTACCAACATAGGCAGGTTGATAAGATGGCCAAATTTGTGCAATGCCACCAATGTAAATACATGATGGAAGGGAATGAAGGAGAACTTAATAGGTTTTGTACAATTAAGATAAAAAAAGAGAGACAACTGTAGTTCAAAAGGTATAGTTTAAGTGGCCATGTGACAAGTTTGCCCGGGTTTCTATATTGGGAAAACTAAAAATAGCTTTAGGAAAAGGGTTTATCATCATATGTATGACATTCATAAACAGGATCCCAACAATGCGTGGCATAGCCATATTTCTGAATATGAAGGGCATTCTTTTAAATATATTATTATTGACCACGTTGACCTTGGCCAGAGGGGTGGACCGACAGAAGACATTTTGGAATACAAAGAACTACAGTGGCAACTATGCACCAATGCCACTATGTATTCAGGCTTGAATGGGAATATATCTATTAGTCCAGTGCCAAGGTTAAAAGCTGCTAGTGTTTAATGAAAAAAAATGTTTTTTAAAGTGTTTTGTTGATAGGTCAAACCTATTGTATTGGACTAGCTATTTTTGTTGGTTCAATAAGTTCATTTTATATATATATATATATATATATATATATATATATATATATATATATATATATATATATTAGCATTTCTTATATCTTTTTTATGTATTTAACAAGTAATATGATGAAAGGGCAGTTTTTATTGTTAACCATTTGAGACGATTGGTTTATTCATGGGAGGGGTTACATTTGGTTTATTGATGGGATGGGGTTACATTCTCTGGAGCACTTTTGTGTGAGTTTTTGGCTTGTATTTTTTTCTGATGAAGTCCTGCTCTGTGAGGATGAAATCGCTAAATAAAGTGGAATAACAAGTTATTCTGACTCATGTTTCCACCTTTTGTGGTGCCAAGTTTTATCTGTTCTTTTGTGTTATTCTGGATGCTTGCAGTTAATATGATAGAAATATTAAATGTCATGAAATAATAATTTGACCTACAGCTGTAATCAAACTCAGGAGACTATGCAAAAACACCAGTCTATGAACAGGGACAACATCTCAACACACCACATAGGAACTTCTAGTTCATTACATCCAGCAGCCTAAGAGCTGTTAAAGTAGCTGTTTCATAGTGGTCCCATTAGTCTGCCTTTACTCCACATTCCCAAACACCAATGGTTTTAAGCACATTTATGTGAATGTAACTAGACTACTATGGCTTAAATTAAAATCTACAATTTTTACCATAGGAAGTTAAACACTATTCACAATCACTCACACTGGTGCAAAGTGCCAAGCTCTGCATAAATACTTAGACTAAAAAGTAAAGACTTTTCCATGGGACATTTCTGGGCATGTGCATTTTGTATGATTCTATTTTTTTGACCAGATTAAATGTGTTAAAAAAAGGGTTGATATGACAGAGGTGAAAATGGTGGTGACAAGCAGAGGGTAAGCCAGAGGGGAAATAATACTGAAATATGCAGGAGGGTGGTGGGAGAGCACCATGGAGATCCGCTTTTTCAGAACATATATGCAATATTGTAAGCACAATGTCATGAGTTTGGAGAGTCACCACACCATGGATGGGTGACAAAAACAGAGTAATGTTGTATAGCCAATTAGACCTAAATCATGTGTCATGAAGAGATGTGGAGTGATGTATTTTTTTTTTGTGGGTCAGGAGCCAGTTTATTTCTTTTTTTAATGAGAGAGATGCATGCTTAGGAATGAGAGAGTTAGGTAGGTTGAGTATGTTAGGTAGCAGGCACAGGCATGCAGGACAAACAAGACAGAGATTGTGATGGGCACAAATAGTTGGGGGGCACTATAATTGGGTATTCGTAGAGGACTTCAGAGGTGCAGCTACAGCCAGCTTAAGAACAGTGAGAATCTAGTCATCACCCTCAGAACTCTCATCACTGTCTCCTGTGTCAGCTGCCTGGGTCAGTGCAGGATATCACACTGTTTTGGCAATACCACACAGGACATTTTCAACCCTGTCAATTCAGGCACTGAGGGCCCCTCTCCATAATGCCTTTAATCAGCTCTGTCAGCTCCTGACAGGTGACAAAATTCCCACCTCCATTGCTACTGCTCTTGGCTGGCACCACTGCACAAACAGTTGGTGCAGAGCTACCTGACATAGGTGGAACAGGTAGGGCAGGATTTATGGAGGCAGCACTGACAGGATGGGAACCTGAAGTGCTGGGTGCTTGTGCTGCCTGTAATGGTGCCACCACAGCCATCTGTTTAGTATATATATATATATATATATATATATATATATATATATGTATATATATATATATATATATATATATATATATATATATATATATATATATATAATATTTTTTTAATACATATCTGCAGAAAATAAAATGATCATCACCACAGGGAAGACTGAAATACAAGAAAGTCAACTTTTAAAATCCCAAGTTGAGAAAGTTGACAACCACAGAAAACTGACATCCTGGAACACAGACTTTCCACTTGGTCACCATGTTTAACTTTACCCCTTACCCCAGTGGTAGTGTGACCTTAGAGTTGGTATATTCAGTTAAGGGGGTGTGGGTGCGAAAGCCCCCGTTTGTGGGTTTAATTTGTTTCAGGTTAAATTTTGTTTTTTTTTTTTTGGTGAAGTAATTACTTTCCTGAAATTAGAAGTCGGTGTTCCGATACATTGGTTTTCTGTGGTTGTCTACTTTCTCATCTCAAGATTTTAAAAGTCAGCCTTCTGGTTTTTGGTCTTCTGAAGTAGATCCATGTGTGTGTGTGTGTGTGTGTGTGTGTGTGTGTGTGTGTGTGTGTGTATATATATATATATATATATATATATATATATATATATATATATATATATATATACACACACACACACACACACACACACACACTTGAGCCATGGTAGGGAAGGCAAAAAACAGGGAATTAGATTAATGGCATGTCACATTACTTTATTATTTCAGTACATAAACCAATATGAGAAATACACATTGGACACATCCATATATGATGTGAAACCATTAATGTGCCAGAAAATCAGTCAGTCTTAATGGTATGATATGAATAATATAATTTCACTATGCCACATCAGATATCTGCTTTCAAAAGTAATGCCTGTATTTACCAAAATGTAACTGTTAATGTCATGCAATATTGCAGTTAATATCTTCTGAAAAACATTCTGAAAAAATGTGTGTTTTGGGGTATTAAACCCACACACAATATAGCTGATATATTCATTGCCTAAAGCAATCACCAAGAGGTATTGGAACAGGCATGTATGCTTGCAATAAAAGTTACGGTATTCCTGCTGAAGATGATAAACAGTGATGGACTAAAAATGTTTCTCCGCCTTGCATTCAGACCTGATGCATACTTAATCTGAACTTCTCTGAGGTGAGTTAGTCTCTCCTGATGTGCCTCATAGTTTTCTGCCTTCTCTGCTTCAGCTGTCCATAACAGAAAAAGCAGATATTTGAAAGCATGAGGAATAACTGAGTTGGCTGGCTAATTAATATCATATAGTCAAGTGATGGATCAGTAGACTTACACAACTAAGGGGTGTTTTCAGTCTTAAATTCATCCTCCCATTGGCTCAGGAGGTCATGTTTGTACTCTTCCTGTCACTATAGTGGTGATGACATTGTTCCCTAGTGCATGGGATGCCAGCTGCATTGGAGATAGCCTTGGCCTAGCTATTCCAAGCCTCAGCTCTATAATGAGTTCAGGTATATTCCCTCCTGCAGTAACCTCCAGCTGTAGCACTTCACAAGGAATGACACAAAAATCTTTGACTCCTCAACAGCCCCACCTTTGCACTCTAAATGGAACACCATCCCTACCTTCACCAGCTATGTCTGCAGCAGTCAAGTTTGAAATATCGGCCTGAACTGCCACTCAGTTAATATCTCTCATGCAATATCTTGCACACAATGATGCACAGCCTTGCCAGCTGCATTTGCACTATTGGAAGCAAAGCAATGACTTGGCAGACACATTGGCACTAAGTACATCAAAAAGCACAGAAGATATTAAAAATGGCCACATGTGATGTACCAATGTTAAACACTGAAATGTTTTATGGTGTTTGTTATAATCATGGTTGTTTGGAGGAAAAATGGCATGACTTGTAACATATTGAGCTGCTGGGATTTATACCCTAGTAAGATTGAATAGTACTACCCAGGAATCTAACTCACATGAAGCAAAAATGACAAAGTCGTTTAGTAATTGTCATTGCCACAGGAAAATTACTTTTTAAAATGGTGATTAGAGGTATACTAATTAAAAAAAAATGAATGGAGATGTACTTTAGAGATGCCTGTAAGTCTGTAACTTTACTTGGTAATGGGTCTGCATTTCTATATAAAAGGCAGCATTTGTGTTTGTATTTAAATTTCAGATGCATGCAGTTGCATGACTTGAATAATAAATGGTGGGTTAGGGCAGACATACTGTTATTAACTCATATTTATAAAGGATCTAGTACTGTTGAACGAAAGTTCAACAGTCCGAATCCACCATCACCAAACACACTTTAACGAAAGCGCTTTCACCGAAAAAGCGCTTTCACTAAAGTGTGTTAAAAAAAAAATTAAATCTACTTTTACGCAGGGGGGCAAGCCCCCCTGCACCCCCCCCACACCCCCCCTACTTTAATATTCTCACTCCGAGATCACACTACAGTGGGAAAAAGGGAATTTTCCCTTATCCGCATTGCAGTATGACTGGCACAACGGGCATACTTATGGGAAAATGCTGCTTCAGTGAAAAGCATTTTCGTGTAAGTATGCCAGCCCATTCGTGATTCGGTGAAAAGTGCATTCGTGCAAGAGTCCTAGACCCATTTATAATATGCAATAAATCATACCAATTGTAACAAAACTATTGTGCACATCAAACCTATGCATGTGTATTTTTCATTAAATATCATTGTCTTTTTTAACATAATTTGCACTATTTGCTTCTATATAAAACAGTAAAGATACATTTGTTGCAATAAACATAGTTATGATACTCCTGTTCATTTACCGAGATTCTTAATCAAAATGTTGTGATCAATGGCATTCTGACCCCCTCTGTAAAAGTATCCTTCAACTGGATTTGAACCCTACATTACCTGCCCTCTTTCATGCATATCTTGTGCCACAGAGATAGTTACCTTACATGTGGAATTCATTCCCAGAGTACTATCCAGAGTGCTGACAGCTGCATGCTGGCACCAGGATTGTTTGTTATAGAGAAAACATCCTAAATTAAAATTTTCACTTTTTCCTTAGGAAGTGAATTGTATTTATTCTCTGCCAAGTGAAGCACAATTGCAACAGGCATTAAAAAACAGGAAAAAAAGGGGCGTGGCCAAGGATGAACACAGGATAGCAGCAGATTTCTTCAGCTCCACCAATTTCATTACACTGATCGGAATTAATTACTTAAAAAATTAATTTTTGAAGTAATTTTCTTTCTAAATATATTTGTTTTATATAGTTCTTGAACTATATCTAAAAAAGAAAGGAAATTTTAACAATATTCTTGTCAGAAATCACTTTGGAAATTTTCCTGTCAGTTTATCAGTCTGAAATGAGTTCCAGTAAGACAAATTCTCAAGACTCCAGCATCAAGAAAGAACTTCAGTCTCTGATAACTATAATCCAGCAACTTACTGATAAGATGGATAAAATTGATACTAAAATTGATACCTTCATAGAAAAAACTACAAAACAAATAGACTTGTTACATATAGACCTGCAACAACAGAAGATCCAGATGACAGGCATAGAAGAAGCTGTGAATGACATGGAAAATAGAATCCAAGAAGAGGAAATCAACATTGAGTTTCTGCTGAAACAAAATACACATTTACAAACAAAGCTGGATGACCTGGAAAATAGATCTAGGCGCAATAACATTAGGATTTTTGGACTGCCAGAAAATATTGAAGGTAACAATATTACTTCTTTTTTAACAACATGGCTCCCTAAAACTTTAGACTTACTAGAAGTATTCTCTTTTGGTATCGAAGAGCACATAGATCTATAGCTAATACTAACTCTAACAATACTATCCTAGATCAGTTATAGTTAGATTTCTATCATCTTTTGATAAAGAGATGGTTCTTAAATCTGCTTGGGCTAAAGCTCCTGTTAAGATTAATGAGACAACTGTGCATTTTGACAATGACTATTCTTCCTTGGTAATAGCTAAAAGAAAAGTTTTTCTGCCACTAATAAGGGAGCTTAAAAAAGCACAGTTTAAAACATACCTTCTGTTTCCTGCCAAGCTAAAAATCTTCCTTCCTGATGGTCCTAAAATTTTGATGACTTAGACTCTGCTTTACTGTTTATCAAAAAATTTTGGATAAAATAGAGGAAATGGAATGGGCTAGTCCTTCATTAAAGAGACTGGCAACTGAAACTTCGTGGAAGACTTCAGAGAAGAAGAAGAGACTAAAAAACAAATGATTTGTTCTATGTTTTTTTTTTTCTCTCATCATTTTACTTCATTATTAATCTTTTTAAATATAGTTCCTGCATTTCCAGAAAGCCACAAATATTCTGAAAAGATTTAATCAAAGTTATTCTCTGTGTGCAAAGAAATGTTTTGTTTCATAACCAGTCAAAATATCTGAGGAACTAATAACAAGCTATTATTCAATTTGTTTCTCTTTCTGAAAAAGAAGTAAGGTCAGTAATTTGATACATTTTTTTCTTTTTTTTCCTTTTCTTCTTTTCTTTGTTTAAACAATGACATTCTATTTAGATTATGTAGTGGGTAAAGGGTGGGGAGGGCAGGGAGAGAAGAGTAATGAAAATATGATAAATGGAATAATAACATATTTATTCCTTGTAAAAGTTTATATGTTCTTCAAATGCTATTCCTAATTATACTTTCTTGATTATACTGCTTATGCTTGTTTGTAAATAATCTGTCATGCTTTAACTAATAATAATTAGAACTAAATAATAGTAAATAATATGTTTTATTTTTAACTCTATTAATATAAACAGTAAGTAATATTCCATTGTATATACTTCTTATAGCTTTCTCTTACATTTTTTTATTTCTGCTTTACACTCTTTTATTTTCTACTCTCTTTTTCTTTTCTTTATTCTTTCTGTTTATTTTTTTTTCATATTAATATATATAAATGCTTTTGATCATATAGACACAGTAAATAATAAGATTTGCATAAAAATTGAGTTGGGACAAAAATATTGAGTTTTATTACTTATTAATAACTTTGGGCTTAATTTCACTTACATAGAGGCTGTAATAACGTGTAAAATACATCGTGAAGGTTTTGTCATGTTTAGATGCATTTATACTGCTAAATGAATGTTTGTCACTAGTTTTTAACAAGTTTCCCGCCAAAATGTTAAGGGAGACAATCTGGGATGTGGGCTACCTCATGAACAGTGTCCTCAAGTTGTTTTAAAAGCTTCAACTCTCAGAATTCTCACAGAGAAGCTGAAAGCAGTCAATTTGACCTTTGACCCAGATCTCACACTGACACATCGCAGTTTCAGGAAGAACACTCTACCAGGAAGTAGAACTGATGCAAATGAGACTATGTGAAGGAAAATGAACTCTTTAACATTTAAATGTGAGTTATTTTATATAATTACTTAAATATCTATGTTATAATTCATAAAATATGTCAGTTATAATGATTTTAAATGATGCAGTTTCTTGTAGTAAGTAAATGTCTTATTTTAGAAGGCATAGAAAATGAAACATTTATTCAAGTGTTTTTGAAAATCTACTTGACTGCAGCATACTAATCTGTGTTAAAAACTTATGTTCCAAACATATACATTACTATAACTCATTTAATTCATCTGATTGACAAGCATAAATAACTTTATAACTCTATTCTGGAAGAAATTGTCATGTGATATATTTTAAAGCGGTAGTATAAACATACAAGATACAGATGGCTTTTTTTACAATAATGCAAGTGTTTCTGAGAATTTGCATAACTATGCAGTATGATTTATAACAATTTCTATAAATATAATATTTTATTCTATTGACAATAATGAGTATGAGTAAAATGCTCATATACAAGCAATTCAAGGTTTTTTTTGGAAGCTGTTGACTGCATTTACATGACAGAAAATAGATGCATCTTAATATATGTAATGTCGGAACTATATTAGCCAAAGCTTTTGATTTAAATGAATGTTAGAGCTTATTTTTACATACTTTGAATAAATTAATATGTAAATATGCCTTCCTTTTTTTTCTCTCTCTCTCTCTCTTTCACTCTCTCTCCCTCTTTCACGTCTTTTATTTCTCTCTCTCCTCTTGGTTCCTAATATCAAGATTATTTGACTGCTATTTGAATACAAGTGTATTATATTACATAGATGTATATAGTAGTATGAATAGTTTTTTTAAAAAAAAAGTTTATTTTAGTTTATATGATGCTGTTTTATCAAATGTGTAGTCTTGTCTTGCTAGATAATTGAATTGAAAGCTGTTAATTTAAGTTAAATATAACCAGTATTAAATTGATAAGGTGGTAGCTGAGGTACTGCTGCTTAGGGTAGGGGGTTAATTTGAGTGGTAAATACTACTCTAAGTTGGAGTTTTTAACTCCAGGCAGGATGCAAGGTTTAATCCTTACATTATTTTCACTTGTTCATTGTTATATGTATATAGTTTTGACATCCACAATATATTTTGTACACTCATTGTCACTACAAACAAAATTGAATCCTATACAAAATCCCATAAGAGATTCAATAAATACAGCTATATTTAAAGGTACACCTAAAGGAGGAGATGTAACATTACTTATGTTGTTATTTGTTATTTTGATCATAAGATTCTTAAGTTTTAAAAATGCCAAATGACATATTTAAA
Organism: Protopterus annectens; assembly: GCF_019279795.1. Lineage (NCBI taxonomy): Eukaryota > Metazoa > Chordata > Ceratodontiformes > Protopteridae > Protopterus > Protopterus annectens. The sequence continues at coordinate 1,472,609,137 of NC_056746.1, forward strand.
AGGAATTTCTTTAAACATTAATGGATTGAATAATCCGTGTAAAAGGGCAAGCCTAATAAGATACATTAATTTACATAAGGCCAACTTAGTCTTCCTGCAAGAAACCCATCTCTTGAAAAAGATATTGATAAACTAGCCACAAACAAATATACAGTATTGGTTAGTTCAGAGCACACTCAGAAAAAGAGGAGTGGCTATTTTATGGAATAAAAGTATGCCCATTCCTAAAACCATTAAGTCTTATCAGGATGACAAAGGAATGTTTTGTATGGTTACAATACAAATTAATGGGAAGACTTACACTTTAATTAATGTATATTGGATACCTGGAATTGGTATTAATACAGTGAAACATCATCTTGATAATATCATATCATTCTCTATAGGAGATATTATTTTAGCTGGTGACTTTAATTGTATACTACATGAAAGTGATACTACCACTATAGGAAAAGAAGAATTACATCTAATGCAAAACATTTAAATGATTTTGCTAATTCTTATCATTTGAATGATATTAATAATCAGATAGATTCAAAATCATTACCATACACCTTTTTTCTAACAGATACAAAACTTATTCAAAAATAGATAGGGTCTTTATTTCTAACCAGATGGTAACATATTTAATTAATTCCAAAATCATTTCATGTCCTATATCTGATCATAATTCAATTGTTTTTGAATTCATGATAAAAAATACTCATAATGTTCAGATCAAAAGGATACCAGCATACTTAACTCAACTAAAAGACTATAAAGAATATATACATTCAGAAGTAAAACATGTTTTAGACATAAATAATACTCCTGAAGTCTCCATTGTCTATGTTTGGGATGCCTTAAAATCATATCTATATGGACAAAGTATCAGATGGTATAATAATAAAAGGAAATCTTGGGATAAGGAATTGTTAGATATTCAAAGTAAATTAGACTCTTATAAACATAATAATAAAGAAAATATTATGGACAAGAAAGTTATTGAAGAAATAAACAAACTAAATGAGAAATACAAAGAAATTTTAACTCATAAAGTTAAAATAACTTTAGAGAAATACAAGTTTTTTTCTTATTCAATAAGCCCCAAATACTTACATAGACTTAAAAATAAAACAAAAGGTTGAATAAACAAAACCATATCAAAGAAATCTTTTCTCTAAGGAAAAGAAGAATGTTTCTAGTATACCAGAAATACTAGATGAATTTAGAAATCACTTTCACAAAATTAACCATAATAACTTTAACATGGAACCTAAAGATAAAATAAAGGAGTTTATAACCACAAGCATGAATAAAAAGCTTAATAAACAACAGATTAAACTATTGGACAAAAGTATTTCATATACAGAGGTTATTACACAAATAAATAAGCTTAAATCAAACAAAGCACTGGGTAATGATGGTATTATACCAGAGATATATAAAATCCTTTCTAAAAGTACATATTCATTAATACATAAGGTTTTTATTTTGGCCCAAACTGAGTTAATAGCCCCCCCCATCTTGGCAATATACATTTATTTCACCAATTTTAAAACCTAATAAAGATTCAACTAGATGTACTTCATATCGGCCCATCTCCTTACTTAATGTTGATTATAAAATGTTTATGAGTATTTTTGCTGATAGATTGAAGACAATCATCCCCGGCATTATAAATATAGATCAGACAGACTTCATTGTAAATAGAAATACTTTTGATAATATAAGAAGAACTTTAACATTAATTGATTTTGCAAATAGGAAAAAGAAAGATTTAACACTTATTAGTCTTGATATAAGTTCAGCATTTGATTCAGTAAGTTGGGACTATCTGTTTACCTTACTGAAGTGCACAAACTTCTCAGATGCATTTGTAAATCTAATTGAGCATTTATACAAAGGAACATTGGCTTATATTAAGGTAGGAACATATGTTTAAAAAAAATACCCATTTTTAAAGGTACAAAACAAGGATGTCCACTTTCTCCACTATTATTCACTTTAGTAATGGAGCCTTGGGCTAATTTGATCAGAAACAGTACTGGCATAGAGGGTTTTGAAATAGATGAAAATACAACATCAGAAATTCAACTTTTTGCAGATGATGTTCTAATTACATCAGCAGGATCTAATTCTTCTATGCAGTCTCTATTTGATAAAATGATGAATTTTAAAAGTATTTCTGGTTTAATATTCAATGAAGAAAAAACTAAAATACTACCTATATATACACGAAAAAATATTCTCATTAGTGATTTTACTAAATATGTACCCAGTTCAGGTCAGATAACTTATTTAGGTATAATACTATCTAAAGATATTAAATCTATTATATATAATAATTATAATACCTGTTTACTTAATATACAAAATCTTTTTAATACCTAGAATAATATGTTTTTTACTATGGAGGAGAGACTTACAATTATTAAAATGATAATATTCCCCAAGATTTTATACTTAATACAATCAATAATATTTCCACCTACAAAAATAATTATCAAGAAACTGAATACACTAATGTTAAATTTCCTATTGGCACCTAATAGACCTAGGATTGCATTAAAGAAACATACTAATAGCTGGTCTCAAGGGGGTATTTCTTTTCCAGACTTTAATATATATACTATCTCTTCTATTGTAAAAGTTATTACTTTATTAATAGATCAGTCATATGTCGCAAAATGGAAAGATTGTTGGGAGCTAATTAGTATGCACTTCACGAAAATCTCCTTAACACATAAAAATATGATTGTAAATAACTCCATGTTATGGTTACTAAAGGAATTTTGTACTTCACCTATTACACCTAAACATATGGTTTGTTACCCATTAAATATTATTATTAGCTATCGTAACTTTATATTCATGCACCCTAAGTATAGGGAATGGAATTTTATTATATTCCCTATAATGTATACTCAGGGTATGCTTTTGTCATCTACTTCTGAAGGAACTCATTTAGCTATAGATAATGATCTAAAGTACTGGTATCAGTTGATATCTGATAATAAAGTTAAAAATCTAGATTTCTTAAAACAAGAATTTGATCTAAGAGAAACTTGCTGGTTAGAGGTTCAGACCTTTAGACAACATCTCATTAATAAAATAGATCTAATGTCTATAACAGTTAAAGAATCTATTCCAACACTGATTGATTACTTGATATTAAATTTACAACATAAAGTTTCTGATAAAGGTAAACTTTCATACATACATAAAATTATCAGACAAGAAACTTTTTACAGTGTAGATACATACTGGAATTATTTCACTTCTATTAATGGGGACCCACCAAATCAACAAGATAAACAATATATATTGGAATATGCCTATAGAACTACGTCTTCCATTGTCTGGAGACTTTATACATGGAAATTTTTACATAGATCTTTTTATACACTTTTGATGATGAATAAAATAAATAATAAAGATAATCTATGTAAGAGATGTAATGTAGAAATTAATGCTGACTGGGCTCATATGTTTTATGACTGTATAAAATTGAAAGAATATTGGAAGTCAATTAATGAATTTTTGCAGGCTCTTTTTACAGATAATTTCATTATTTCTAAATCTCTTATATTATTCAACACACCTGTACGTCAAAGTGTTAAAAAGGTTACGCTTCCCTTGTTATGGTCTATTCTAGCAGTGGCTAGGAAAATAATAACCAGAAATTGGATTTCAGATACACCTCCTTCGTTCAATGAATTTAAAAATGTTATGAATATAGTGTGCCATATGGAAATAAACACAATTAGGTCAAGAACAACTAGAAAAACATCTTATTATATTGTATGGGATAATTTACAAAATTTGTTAAAAAAATCCTAATTTCAATAGCATGGTATTTTAGTTTAATTAATTGATCTCATTGTAGTGGATGTCTTTGTAAATACTTTAGTTGTTTTGTTGAATGTTATAATCATATCTATTTTTAATTACTTGTATAAAATTGTTATGATATTTCTCTTGTATGTTAAAACAATAAACCTGTTTTGAAAAAAAAAAACAGGAAAAAAATTATATGAAAATTACATCAATCAAATGGCATGTCTAGCTATGACTAGGCCAAAAAGTGTATTCCAGTGACACATTCATCCTTCTCACATCTACTTGCCACAGCAGATCTTTAATTTCTGGCATGCATTTTCATGACTGTATGTTATGCCAAATAATGGTAAAGTAGACAGACAACAGCTCACATGTTGCTGGCAAGTGTAAAAATAGCTGATTTCCAAACAACACTACAATGATATAATAGAATGCATTTAAATATGTATTCCAAACCCCTCTTCACCTAGCTGCATTCCAGCCCTTCATAATCTGTCTTCTTTCTCTAAGCTCACTGTAATTGCATCTTGTGTCACAGAGAAACATAGGTGACAGGTGCATTTTCTTCACTAAGTACTATGCAGAGTACTGATACATACATACATACATACAAATGTTTCAAGAAGAGGCATTCAAGCCCTTCTAGCTTGCAAATATGGCAGAACACTTGTTCCCATAATAAATGTCCAGGCTGTTCTTAAAAACATCTAAACTAGTATTTGCTTTAATGTAATTTGGTAGTTTGTTCCAAGCATCAGCTACTCTGTCATTAGTACACTTTTCATTCCTATAGAATCTTCTGCATAGGTTATCTGATGATTCTGTAGTACTTTTTGATAACCTCAAACATTCCCAGAGGAAGTTGTCCCTAAATGCCCTACATACCTGAATAAGATCTCCCCTTAAATATCTGTAAGAGACACTGTACAAGTTCAAATACTTTAGTCTTTCATAATAACAGATTTTCACATCCATGGATGCCCTTAGTATATTTCCGCTGTACTCTTTCCAGTTTATTCATGCTTGTTTTCCTATAAGGTTTCCATATTGTTATTCCATACTCAAGTTTGGTCTAATGTAACTAACAGACAATAACTTCATTATGTTTGATTTCCTAGACTTTATAAATCTTTTTATACAACCTATAGTTCTATAACTATCATTAGCCAATTGGTTGATATGATTAGAAAAACTCATAGCTGAATCTACCCATATACCCAGGTCCTTAAATGAGTCTATAGTTTCAATCACTGTGTGCTGTATTAAATATTCACCTTTCAGTTTATGTCTCCCAAATCTCATATGCTTAGCTTTTGATGTATTTATTAACATATTATTCTCCTGTGCTCAAATGGTCAATTTAGTCAAAATATTTTGCAGACATGCCTTATCTGTAACACTTGTAATCAGTTTACCCAATTTCAGGTCGTCAGCATATAGACTGTAGAACACCTCAGATGAAAAAGTAATGTCTGAAAGATACACTCTAAACAAGTAAGGGCCTAGTACAGAGCCCTGTGGGACACCTTGACTGTAACCAAGGATTTCACCTGTCCAGTTGGTGTGTGATACTTGCCATCCCTATGATGGTCTTGCACTCATTTTCACTGCTGAAGGCATCTGAAATTAAACTTTTCATTTTTTTCTTAGGAAGTGAAACGTGTTTACATGCTGCCGACTGGAGAGCAATTGTGACAGGCATTATAAAAAATTAATAAACAGGATCAAATTAACATATTTAATGCATATGTGCAGCAAGGAACTAAGCTTTTATAGCATTAACATGACACAGTCACCCTTTTCACATCTGCTTGTACCATCACAAGTAGCATTTTGGCTACATATAACCAGGATTTCATACAATTTCAATTGCTCAGAAAGGGGAAACAGACAATGACGGGAGGTCATTCTTGCCACAGTACATGCATTTACTCATGACTTCAAAGTTTACAATAGATTATATAAGTGGCATGATCACACATAGTAACATATGGATACTTTCTCCAGCATATATGACACGTTTCACATTAGTCATGTTACTACTTTTGTGTTGGCACACTGTAAAAAATTCATATCTTACAACATCCATAGCATATATAATTATTAGTGATGAGAAACAGGATGATGAATTTAAGACAAACACACCTATGTACCATACATTTCACTTAGACAACAGATAAGATATTTAGCATGTATCACAGACTTTAACATTTATGTAAACTGCATTATAACTCTAAATCACTTGTTTAATGTCTCCACACTAACATCATGTACACATTGTGCTGCAGAGATATTTACTAACAGGTGGGATTTATTAATTTAGTAGCATCCAGAGGGGTCTACTTTAAACTCTCGAAAGCAGTAAAACCCAAATCAGAATCGCGCGACACGGAAAGAGCGAACCACGAATATGTCAAACAAATGAAGCCGCTAAAGGGGAAATATTGAAATCGCATAGTTGGCCCATCTGCAGTATAGCTCCTTAAGGTAAGTGTGCAATAGTTACGGACCTTAGGGTTAGGGTGGGGTTAAGGTAAGTGCATAGGTAGGTAGTGGATGTAAGGTTTTGTGTAGGTAATGTATGTAAGGTTTAGTGTAGGGTTTTGTTAAGTGTATGTGTGTGGAATATTTAGTTTGTTTGTGTGTAGCTCCATAGGGGAAGTGTGCGGAAGTTACGGACCTTAGGGTTAGGGAGGGGTTAAGGATAGTGCATAGACAGTTGTGTATGTGGGGTAAGTGTAGGGTTAGCAGTAGGATTTTGGTACTTTAATTTAGGGTTAGAAGTAGGGATTTGGTTAGTGTATGTATGTGTTTTTTTATTGTGTTTGCGTAGGTAGTGTGTTGCGGGTGGTGAGTTGGCCAACTATGACGGTTCGAGGTTTACATTTTCGCTCTTTAGTAAGTTCGATCTATCTGCGGTTCACTTTTTATGTGTTGCACAATTCAGATTCGGGTTTTTTGTGTTTCGAGGGTATAAAGTAGACCCGCATCCAGAGTGCTGATGTCCATGCATCATTGCCTCTCTTTTGTGTTTCAGAAGGCAGCCCAAAGTTATTTACTTTTTTTCATTATGAAGTGAACTATAGTTCATTACTAGGTACTGCTGTCAGGCCAGATAGAGTAATGATAAATGGCATGCAAAGATAGAGAAAAGAAAAAAAGTTTTTCTGAAATAGAATAAAAATTATGAAACTAGTTAAACTCTACAGTTGTGATATTTCCACAAATTCACTGTGTTTAAATCTGAACATATGCCGCTTAAGCAATCATTACTTTCACACCATCACCACCATCTTTGGATTAGAACCCCAGGAGGGTCAGGCAATCCCAGAAGGCACTTGAGATTCTTATGTGTGCGTGACACACAGACACACACACACACACACACACACACACACACACACACACACACACACACATATTTTTCATCTGAATATAAAAAGGTTACATATCCTCAAGATGTGCCATAGCATGGATTGACACTACAGATGCAAGAGAACCATGTACTGACCTCTGTCCTTTGTAATTTGAAGTTAGATGTGTGGGTGGCTGTGATACTGGCAGTAGGGAAGACTATGGGCAGGATTCACAAATCCTCCATGTAAGACTTAATAAGTCTTACACGGAGGCTGCAGTTGAACAGTATGACATCAGTGATCCATGAATATTCATGAGGGCACGCTGACTCATCAGTAACTCTTACACAGACTGAGTATGAAAGCAGGGGCGTGTCCGACTGCTGAGCAGTCTAAACGGTCACGCCCCTGCAAGTTGTTACAAAGCACAATGTCAGCACACAAGAGCAAGGTCGCTCAAATGTACTTGCACCCAACAGCACACTCCCTGACACTGGAAACCCCAATCAAAGTTATAAAATGTAAAATATTAATTTATTACTTTTAATCCACGATATAGCTGCCTGCATACCTCTCAACCTCTTAGAATAAGAAATCTGGACAAAGCCATTAAAAAAATGGTACAAATAGGGACATGTTTTAAATATTGCTCTTACAAATTAGAAAGTTGATGAATAACAGGTTGTGCATTAGTATGCATGTTCTGTATGATATGAAGTCTAAAACTCAAATGTCTGTCATTATTTTCTAACTTCAGTCTTTAATAATTTGCCAGAAAGCCACAATTTTATGAAAAATGGACCAAAAATATAAGGCAAAAATTTGGACATTCTGCGAAAATCTGTACAGTTGAGAGGTATGGCTGCCCGTATTTGCGCGTGTGTGTGCGGGTGTGCCCATTGCCTAACCACAGTTAGCAATTGTGACAGCGAATAGCATATAAGAAGTAATTATTCACATTCTGCCAAATAGCAGTAGTGTAATGGTAGAGTGTTAGCCCAAAGAGTAGGCATTCAAGGTTCAAGGCCCACCACTACCCTTCTTATTTTTTTTATGTTCCAAATCAGTATATGAAATAATACCTGACATATATGATTAAAATATTATAAAAAGCAGTGAAATGGCCAATTTATTATTGAAGAAAATATATATTTTAAAGGCTCCAGATTTAAGCAGTGCTTTACCCAGCTAAATAGGGTTGCCCAAAGTTTAGTAGCACTTTATCCAGTGCAATGTGTATGTGTGGACATGCGCGCCATGCCAACCAGGGCACTGTAGGGACACATATCCTGCACAAGGGTATCATACAGACAGATGCCTGTCATCTGATACATGCTGTATAGCAGTAAGCCGACTATGGCATAGTCATCCACATGTACTATACTTACTATCCCGTCAGTACCACATAGGTGGTAGCCCTCAACATGTATGTTGGGTACCAATGTGTACATACAGCCTCATGTTATGTCATGTGTCCCTTGGTATCCACATATCCATAGGTATTGTGGAGTTCCAAGGTGCATCACATGAGACATTAGAGGCCTAGATGCATATCCACAAGGCGGTTGTACACCTATAAAGACTGTCTATTATTGTCAGTCGTTGTTGTGTATGAACATGTCTGACATATACCCCAGGCATATACCCTCACTCACACTACTGTTAAGTAACTGTCATGGGTGTGTGTGGCACAGATGACCCTGGCCACGGATCATGACAGTGGATGGCCCTGTCACATACATACATATGTGACCTACGATCTGAGAAACAGCGGCACAACCTGTCAATGGCAACAAATGTATTCATGTAGTATGCAGGCTTCACACCTATGTACTGATTAAGGGAACATATACACATACATATTTGCCACGCAGATACCTGATGTGTGCAATGCACTTACTGTTGTAATCATAATATGTCATAACATAGTAAAAGCAAAACGCATTGTCCAAGAGTGACACACACTCCTTTCAAACAGAATTGCCCACACACACACAGTCAGCGCTTACAGGATTCAAACCCCTATCTACATATGTTATACTACTACAGAGACATACATTAACACAGCACACTATATGCTTTACTGGGCATTATTCTACACCTGCTATACTTATAGGATGCTGACATCACCAGACTTTCCAAAGAAGAATGTAACTCCTTCATTGTGTCTACAGTCTACAAAAAGGCCACTTCTCTCAAAGGATGTGATACACAACACCCCCCCCCCCCACCCCATCCACACACATTCAGCATTTGCAGGTTTCAAAACCTTACTTACATGTGTTATGATACTACAGAAACAGGCATTAACATGGCGCACTATATGCTTTACTGGGCATTTGTCTCCACCTGCTATACTTGTAGGATGCTGACATCACCAGACTTTCCAAAGAAGAATGCAGCTCCTTCATTGTGTCTACAGTCTACAAAAAGGCCACTCCTCTCAAAGGATGTGATACACACACATTCAGCATTTGCAGGTTTCAAACCCCTACCTAACTATGTTATGATACTACAGAGACAGACATCAACACGGCACGCTATATGCTTTATTGGGCATTTGTCTCCACCTGCTATACTTGTAGGATGCTGACATCACCAGACTTTCCAAAGAATGTAGCTCCTTCATTGTGTCTACAGTCAGGCCACTTCTCTCAAAGGATGTGACACACATACACAACATCCCCCCCATACACACACACACACACACACACACACATTCATCATTTGCAGGTTTCAAACCCCTACCTAACTATGTTATGATACTACAAAGACAGGCATTAACACAGCCCACGATATGCTTTACTGGGTGTTTCCTTTTCACCTGCCACATTTGTAGGTTGCAGATATCTTCTGACTGGTCATGGTAATGTCTGCAGTAATTGCAGGAATGAGCCATGTGTGTTGGAAGGTGTCCAATAGCCCTGTGTGAATCAGCTGGACAGGTGTATGGGTGATTGTATGTTTGGCCATGGGATATCTTCTGTGTCCCTGCTACACAGATGCACAATGGACTGTACATATATGGGCTATCTTGTGTGACCTACTTTTTACATGCACAGTATTCAACTTGGACATGTTGCACATGCCAGACACACTTTGTCTAGGTGTGTACATGCCCTAGGGCAGATAGCCTAGGATCAGACTCTGCACCTATGATAATGTTCAGGATTCACACCTGTTTATTGATGATACCCTTTGCAGGTGTTTATCATCTTCATTTCCCCACTTTCTATGAACAACTTAGGTATCTGCAGCAAAGATGTGATTATGACAGGGTTCGACTATATTGTATATGTGTCTATTGTCATATAGCTGTGTGCACAGGCCAGATTGCTGGATAGTGTGTGGTTCCTGGGTTGACACCTGTAACTGCCTGATAGGTATGGACCATTGCTATACTCTGACATGGCCTATGTGTGTGAGCATGCCCAGTGTAACCTTTCAGAATGTTGCTGACAGAGATCCACTACCATAGTTGATTTATTCAACGTTTTACCTGTAGCTAAAAGGCTTGTAGTCTGCTCATTTGCAAAATAAAACACCCCTCTCAGTCTTGAGCCCCAGACCTTGGACACACTAGACTGCATGAATTATTACTAAGCCACAGCAGATATAAAATAATTTGATGTTGTAATAAATATATCATTCCTTACAATGAAGGAATGTAAAGGAATAATAGAAAGGCCATTAGACAAAGCCTGTTCTGTGAATCCTTAACAGCCAGTGTTGTGGAATTGCATTACATGACAGTGATAAGAGAAGCAGTCATTCTAGCAAACAATAATGTTACAGAGGCACTTTACAAACCACACACAGTATCAGGGCACTACAAACACTAGCATATCTGAGTGGGGCAGACGCCATAGCTCTTAAATATGTTCTATGCAAGTTCATGATTGTGCAATGTATGTTAGCTGTGTCAGTCTCACTCCCTCTAGAAAGTATTGCCGTCATGTATAGAGGTGGGGTATTACACAATGAATACTGACATTAATAACAGTAGACACTGCTTGCAACTGCAGCCACTAACATTTTTTTTGTCAGTTAAGCTTTTTAAGTATTCACTTCTCTTAGTTAACTCCAGAGTTGCAGTGTCTCTTGACAGAAACATAATGGGTTGTTGTTTTCAGAGTTTTAGGTGCTGGGCTGGGCTGGGTTTGTGTACTGCCTGTGTGATTGCCTGATTCTGATTATTTCCACCTGCTAGCTCTGCTGACTCTCCCTGGTTAACTTCCTACTCTTTGTTGTGCTTCCTTTTCCCTTTCCATTCCCTCAGGGGGGCGGACACAGTGTGCACCTTCTATTTCTTGACTTTAGCTAGGATACCTACTGACACACCTCTTCCAGTGATGAGCAACTGACAGCTAACACATGCCACTCTGCTCCAATGAGATTAGCTTCTTTCATACATACCCCCCCTCATGATGTCACCTATATCCTACTCTGTTCCTCCCCTTTATCCTAGTCTTACACTCCACTGACTGTGCTCATTTGCTATGTAGACTTGGGATTCACTATCCTTACCCTCATTTGCATAGGATTGCCTACTAATGCTTGGTTACATCTCTTAGACTGTGTTCCCCCCTTAGCAACCCCTACTCGGTAGCCATGTTGTCTTCAGCCTGCCATTGCCTTGCATTGTACATTACAAATTCACATAAAATCCACATTTGTGGATTTTTATTATTAGTTTTCTGGTTTTTAGAGCACAGCCCTTTAGTGCAACGCTGCGCTATGCTTAAACATCGTAAATCGGACAAAAAACAATAAATTTTTTTTTTTCATTTTGCATCAGGAAACATTGCCAATGGCCATATATTTGGCCATTGGCATGCTTCCTCTACTGGATGCAACCTTTATTTTGAGCTGTCATGGCTCCGTTTTGCTATTTGCAGAATGGTACTCAGTTGTCAACTGAGTACATTTCTGCAGATAACACTACTCTTACTCGGACAGGTTTGGGTTTCCTGAATCTAAAATCTACCTCATTTGCATGCCTTTCAGCTGCAATTGAGGTAATTTGCATGTCCCGGCCCTGTCCATGTAAGAGATGTGTTAGGAGCTCTCTTGCACACCCCTGCAGGCTGTTCCTGGATCGCTCATCGGACATGCTGGCTGCATGGAGTCTTACTCTACTCTTAGACTCCATGCAAGCCATCGTGAATCCAGCCCTATCTTTCCTCACACAATATAAAATAAAGCAAACTGAAAACTGTAGCTCTTTCTTCTCTCTATTTTGTGGACATCATCCACTTAGCTATAGTTCTCTATCAAGACTGCTTTGTGCTTTGCCTTGCAGGTGATATATATTTCTGTGAGTGATGATCTTCCTTAGAATTGCAGACACAACATGCACAGAGGCAGAAACTGTTTTCATAAACAATTGATATAAATATTACGAATGTTGCTCTCCATAGTCAGCCAGTGTAGTCACAAATTTTCGTGCAAGTCCCTTCTCCATGACACATCCTCTGTGAGGGTATAGACTAATCATTCACACTTGCAAGCACTTAGCAGGCAACACTTCTCAGTGCTCAAACTGCTCATCATTGCAGAGGTAGGTGAGCGCACTTACATAATGTTTACATTCCCTGCACTTAGTGCAGAATTTAGAATTCATGAATGCTAATAAGTTTGGATCACATTTGCATACTCGGTGCAGAAATGGCTGATGCTGTACTACATACAGGTAACTGTATAGGTAAAGAACGTTTATCATAGTAGGGGAAACAATCCAGAGAACTTGATAATGCCACTTGCTTTGAAAACCTTCTGCTACTTTCACAATTGACTTGCTGCAAAGGTAGGTTGCTGTTATGAAGAAATGGATGTATTTTAACCTAACTTATGTATTGCATTTTTCAATACAAGTATCTTATTATTGTCTCCATTATTCTCAGTAATGGCTGGCATAGGCATGTTTATATCAGTTATGTCTTGACCCTGCAAAATTTTTCTACATAATACTTATAGTATAATGGAAGTTTCAACACAGAAAGATGAACACTTTCTTCAGAAGACTGCTGTATTACTTATTATCAAGGTCATTATTTCACATTGTTATCACAGGCAATTACATTAATTCTCTAATGACTACTTGTTTGCCCTCTTCTGAAGTGAATATCACATGAAAAACTGACCATTTTTCTTGACAAGTGTACATTATTTTTGTTAATACTACAGTGTACTACTGAGTGACAATCCTATTTAGATATGTTACCAATACATGTAACCCCATACAAACTGCAGAAGGAATCATTACTGAGCACACTGCGGGTGCTGCAAAGAGTACTTTTGGCTGACATCAAAGATTGAAACAATACTCCAATACAGTCCATTCTTGTCATGGTATTAGAAACCCAAAAGATTTGGAGAAATTAAAAGACAGAAATCCTTGATGTTGGGGCTGACATGGAAGACAAACAAGTATGTCCACTGCAGCACTTCCAGGAATGCAATGTAACTAAATAATTGTCATTGTACATACACACACACACACACACACACACACACACACACACACACACACACACACACATACATACACACATGCATATATAGAGCCAGAGACACAAAGGACAGGTTGAGGATGACACAGTTAATCAGGGTAGTGTGGTTACTCCAGTTGCAGAACCATTTGATTCTTCCTGTAACCATCTTGAAGGTGTGGTGCCACACAGGTGGTTTCATGGAGGTGTTCAGAGGAGGCCTACTGTCCACTCTGCTCCTGATGTCAGTGTGTTTATAGGTGCCACACAACCTATCTTTATGGCTATTACAGAGGCAGAGGCATGTCCTCAGAAGAGATTGTCTGAGAACTAAATATTGTGCATTCTGATGTGTGGGATTGCCTGAGCTGTGAGGCTGAATCCTTGGACAGAATAAATGACATACTGGATCAGACAGTGTCTGTAATGGAACATCTGCTGGGGGTGGTTAAGCATTCATGCTACTGTGGAACTGCTACATTGTCTGGTGTTAGTCTACATGGCCGTGCAAGATCCTCCTCCTGTAGTGGCACTACATTCACTGCTCCGTCAATGATTGCGGTGTCCACAGTAGGCCACATTGTCATGGTTCTGGACATAGTTGTGATGAGGCCTCATCCTGCAGACATCACTCACATTGAGGTAGCACCCCAAGTTTTAGCCAGGGTCATGGACCTAGCAGTGCAAATCCTGTCAGCAGAGGTGGTTATTGTGCTTGGGTCAATGAGACAGATCTGACTAGTCTTCCATGCATGGCTCACATCTTGGTCCGACATGCCAGGGCATATTGTTAGCACAGTGTTCGATTGTGTTCATGCAGACACGCACACACACAATAAATACTTGCATATAATGCTACATACACACACACACACACACACACGCACACACGCACACGCACACACACACACACACACACACACACACACACACACACACACACACACACACACACACACTTCTTATCTAAGTAGTACTGTAGACTGCTATTGATATCTTGCTACAGGCCTTGCAAATTGGATAATTCTTATTCTTAATTGCAATACTTGCACACACTCACTTCTTTGGTATCAGTCTTGCCTTCCTGTCCCCCAACCCTGTGCAAGTGATGATGACTGTGACCTGCCCTTTACACATTTCTTTGTGATTTTGGGTGGCATTTATGTGTGATGCATAGAGTGGATAGCTATTGCTTGTTTACTGAGACCGTTACTTAATGTAAATGTATTGCAGAATATATGTTTTTACTCATTACACACTATTCATAATTAGTTGTGAATGACTGATTTTGTAACTGTTGACTCTGTCTTTCTGTTACTGTTCTTACTAATGTAGTCAAAGTAGATGTTTAAGTCTTGCTTGCTGTTAAACTTGTGTAATTGATACTAACTTTGACCTGCTCACTGGTTTATATACAGTGGTAAGCTGAAATGCTTGATGCACAATTATTGGGCAAAATCCATAGCTGTATATTGCAAACATCACTCATTAGGTATTACTAACATTACTACAACCCTAGGATATGTAAAACCTTGGAAGCATATGACAATTTTCATAACAGAGTAATCACTTATATAACTGTATTGCTTTTTCTATACAGGTTTCAGGTGTACATTGGTAATAATGCAGCTGTGAGATGCATACCTCTCAGCTTCTTAGAGCAAGAAATTTGGAGAAAGGACAAAAAATAGGGACAACTTTTAAATATTAGTCTTAACAATCTTAGAAAGTTGATAAAATAATAGGTTTGGAAATAAAATAAATTTTCTGAAGAGTATGAAGTCTAAAACTCTAATGGCTGTCATTATTTCTGACTTCAGTACTCAATGATTTGAAAACCACAATTTTATGAGAAATATACCAAACATATGAGGCAAAAATCTGGATATTTGGTGAAAATACTTACAGTTGAGAGGTATGATCAAATGTTCCCTTGGGGGTTGCCTGTGTCTGATGCTATCAGAATACAACCATTACATGGTTAAGAAAAGGTTATGCAGTTCAGCAGGTGATAAAGCTGTTATTCTTTCATTTAAATGTTCAGTGTGTGTGTGTTATCCTTTGTCATTTAACCAGAGCCATGGCATATTGTGCTCTGGACAAGGCCCATGAAAAATAGGTACACATCTGTATGCTGATTAACATCTGATTTGCATACATAATTATGTAACCCCACCCACTCCAATGGAATTGTGGGATACCAACTTTCAAATGCAAACTGAAGAACAGACCACCAAAATATGGCACCAGAGTCCCCCTGCAGCCATTCCAATGTCCCATTACCTGGCTATTTCTCCCCATTTACCATAAACACTAATGTGTGCATACTGCTTTACTTCTACAAGGATTATTTGGATTTTATTTTTGCATTGTGGACAAATACTAATAGACATCTGCTAAACAAAGCAATAATGTCTCGCAATGAAAATAGACTAAGCATTAAAATGTTTCTGCCCTTGAAACTCTCATTCATTGAAACAGCTTTGAAACCCACATCACATCCAAAGAAAATGCATCTGGCCAGTGGTGGATAAAGATTACTTTTGGGCTGTTTTCAAATCATTGGCCCCTTGCACACAAAACAAAAACATACATTTGTTCCTGACTTGTTATATTCCTTGTATAATACAGCACACTTGTTAGACAGAGCACATTTTAAATTTATTGTTTGAATATGTTTCCAGTAGGCTATACTGTAGGCAATGAAACAAAATGCATGAACCAATAATGACAAAACTGCTCAATTCAGAACATTTCTATCATAAAAGTCTATTTCCATGCCCACACTATAAATAAAATGACAGTAGTGTAAGCCATAGGCATCTTGCACAGCTTCTTGCACTTATTTTCAATTTCAGTTTGTTTTTTTTTTTTTTGGGGGGGGGCAAAAGGTAAAAAAACAGGGAAACATTTTAAACATTGCTAGTATGATTTTGGAAAGTTGCTAGAATAAAATGTTGTGTTACCACCATGCATTTCACTGGCATGACTTGAACCCAGGACCCTATGCACTACAGTCAGAGCAGCATACCATTATACCAAATCAGCAGTTTCCTGAAAAATAGGAAGACTGAAACGTAATGGCTATCATTTAGTAAATTCAGTTCTCCTCACCCATCCCTCTCCAGCTGCTGAAGCCCCTGGCTAATCATCAAACTCAAGTCACCTTAGTCAAAGTTAGAGCTTTATTATTCTACACCAATGGAGCTGGGCTGTGTGAAGTTGGATCTTTGATATGCAAGACAGAGGTGACCAACACTACTATTTTACTGCACAAGGGACACATTGTGATGCACAGGTAAGGCAAGAAAAAATGGGCAAGAAAAAATGTCCAGATTAAGTATATCTTATTCCTGTTTGTTGCATATGTATAAATTTATCACAATAAAAAAGCTGTTTTCTCTTGTCTCTAAATTATTTCTTAATGCTAAATATTGCAGAGCATAGTATTACCATCAGTTGCATTTGAAACAATGCTGATGTAATTTGCAAATCTAGTGTACCAGACACTCAAATATCAAATTGTATGCATTTGTGCAGAACATAAGTGGCCTAGCATGACTTAAATGAATCACAGCATCAAACAGCATTCTACAACAGCTCCTCCCTATTCCTGTGCATTCTGACATAATCATTCCTATACCAACAGGACATTCTACTGTAATCACATGATTAAATGTTAATGTCCTAGTCTTATATTTTTTTCCTAATCTCCATTATTATTACTAGAGTACTAATGCTGGGCTCTGATAACATTTGAATTCTAGAGACCCTTGTGTTTGCATACTTGTTAACATGCCTATATGAACTTGTAAAAGAATTTAGAGAGAAAAAAAATACAATCTCTACCCAATTATAATAATAATAGCATGCATGCCCCCTATCTTTTGTGCATGTTAATCAATCCTTGGAGCAATGTGGAGCTTGGCTAGGACTTATGTTAATTATCAACCACCCTGGGCTGTACTGTGGCATATTATTATAACACCTGGCCCCTCCAAAACACGTCCACCTGCAGAGTCTACAGGTTAATACTGTTCAGTAAAAATTACCTCACATAAAATATTATTAGCCTAACACTAGCATCAGTATCATTTTGAAGCACATATGTTTCTACTCTGAAAAAAAAGCTGGTCTTTATATCATACAGAATTCATCAGTTATCTGAGTAACAGTTTCAGAAAGCAGCTCACAGTACAAGCCTGCCTGGCTATCCCAGTGCTCTGTACCCAGACACCAATCAAACCAGTATAAATATGAGTTCTGTTATATATTCTTTGCAGTACTCTTCTATGTACCCCCAACAGCATTATACACATTATTATGTACATTTACATAGACATATTTACATATACACAGCATTATGTACAGCATTATACACCAATCTCCCTTAGTGAACCTCTTGGCCTCAATACAGTATGGAAAACAGTTACTCTTGAGGATATCTTCAGTGTAAGTTTTGTAACCTCATCAAGAGAAGCAGTAATGTTAATTCCTGAAGTTACATAAACAAGATCTTAATAGTCAGATGAACGTTAATTGGAAACAATGTACAGCCAGTTCCAAGTATATCTTTGCTAGTGCAGGTGACTATGAACAGCATATTTTTGCACATCCCAAACATGCACAATATGAGAGGAAAAAACATTTACTGAAATGTTTAGAACAGCAGCAGAAAAACAAATGATTAAAGGAGTATTTGTTAGGGAATGTGTGAGATTTACGTACCTGCAAACTGCAACAGCGTTTCTAAGAGATATGTTAGTCTTAAATTTATAACAACTGCGAAAATGTATTACACCACCCAACCCCACAATAGCAGTTAGCAGCTCTCAGCCTTGAAGTCTGAACCCCAATCAAGGTCAGAGAGGAATTTTCTTGGGGGACATGGACAGGTCATTTATCCATAGATGGCATTTTGATTTTAAACACAATTCTAAACAATATAATTGACTTGAATGTGTTCTGCATTACATGTGACTGATAAATAGGATCGAGTGAAAGAGCGCAAGCCTTGTTTCCTGTATAAAATCTCTCATTTTTCTAGTTGGTCTCAGCTGTTTAAGCAACTCTGTGTTAGGGTCACTCCCATAAAAGGTCTGACACCCTACCTCCAAACACACACCTTTCCTTACTTTCTTCATTCATTCCATCCGGGCCATCTGATTTCTTCCCAGAACATAAAATACAAGAGTGCTGCCGTTTCCAGAACATAAATAAAATAGAAAAGTACCGCCATTCGTAATTAAAATAATGCATTAGAAGAGTACCTCCATTCGTCGATGTGCCATTCCACTCGCATTTGTGCACCCAGGCCAGCTGGAAATGTGTGCATGACGTGAGCTCCTTGAGCTCAATTCTGACAGGCTGGTAACCCTGATGGAGATGATGTCAGCTGAAACAGCACGAAAAATAAAAAAGCAAACAAAGAAATCGGAAATGAAGGGGTACCACTTGAGAATTCTATTGTATATGTAATGTTACGCATACCATTGTTTTCAGTGGGATGAGTTCTGAACAATTTCATTGGATACTCAGGTGAGAGAGGCAGAGGTTGATATTTCCTCTAGTGTTTCCCTGTCCACCCAATATCAATCTACAATTTCTGTGTCATGCAGTTTATAAGTCAAATGGGGTCTAAACATCAGTCTTCTTTTTGGTCTAGATCTGGCAGCAGCAGCAGCACCTGCACATACAGGTTTATAATGGCAGCAGCAACTGCTAACCTGTATTTTTCCAAGTGTAAGTGTTGCTGTAATCCAACCAGTTTTGGATTTCAGGGCAAATGGCTACACTGAATATACAATATTGCTTTATAGGTTCTTGAATAGCTCTATTGTGTTGGATTTGTTAATTAGCATGTAATTCAGCTACTTATGCTGTCATTAATATAGTCTGCCATGTTTTGCAGTTATATGCCAAAGTGTAGAGCTGTTAATGAATACCAAATAGTGTGCTATTAACTGTGCAGTGCAACACAATAGCTGCACTTAGTATAGCCATTCATGAATCCAGCCCAATGTTTTTAAAGGTATCGAAGACCTATGCAAAAATAGAACAAGTATAGCTAGCATTGCCACTATACATCTTTGCTTATGATGGTCTTCTTGCACAATAAAAGCATATTGTGTGTGAATGTAGGTGATAATCAAGGTTCTCAAGTAACAAGTATAACACTTTATCCTTGTTTTCTGAAAAAAAAAAAACATATTTACCATTTGTTTGCCATAAGGTAAATATGATTCCTCAATCTGATTTACATATGATGACTGTAATAATTTTTAGATTTTATGCAAAGTACAGACCATTCTGGTTCACTAAATCAAACTCAATAAGGTAGTAAAGTTAAGTACTGTTAGTGATCATTTGAGGGGTAAGACACAAACATATGATAAATGTCCATGATTCAGTTCTTTGTAATTAACTTTGCTTCCAGTAAGAATTCAGTCAAATACTTTATTGCAAACACAAGTGACTGATCAAAATTTGAAAGTACTCCTCAGCACCATAGGAAATAAATTGATCAGGCAGTAAAAAGAGATTAGACTGGCCATAGTTATTTGAATAGTATACAGCATATTTGTGATAGTTGATCATGATTGTGTGCCTTGTAATCAGTTCCATTCTATGAATAAATTATGGTTGCAAGATAAGCTATTTTGAAATTAATATCTTTTTTGGACTAATTTCCAATTATCCATGGCTATGTATATTCTCATATGCCTTATTTCTTGCATTAAATCAGGACTACTCTTTACTTTAAAGCCATTTCAGGAAATAGTAGCCAACTTCTCTGCCAGTCTTATTTAAAAAGTATCATCTGTATTCAACAATTTCACAAACAAAGCTCGTAGAGGTAGGTCATGTGGGTGTGGAAGTCTTAGTGATTTATAAGCATTGTCTGTTACATAGGGAGGAGAGCTTTAGTTGGGCCTGTGACTTGAGGGGATGATTGATTATTTGGTTCATGTTTTCTTGAGTATATTCTTCACCTAAACCATGTGCAATGTTATCTCTATGTGATGTATCTTCCACGATGGAGTTCACTGCATTGAGTGATGACCATCTTGCTAAGGTTACTTCTGGAGTCATGGAATTCATAATTATCTTTTAGAGCAGACATTCTAGATTCAAACTCAATAAAATGTTTTTTCAAGGCAAGTTAAACTTTCTTGATTTCCAAGACATTATTTTGAAGATGACAATTTAATTTTTTTAATGCAGCTAGATTTACATCAGATAATTCTCAAGCATCTGCATGCAGTTCATTATGAACTAAAATTGACTCTCTTCAAGAGGAATCTTGATGAGTGGATGGGAGATCATAGGTTTACCCCGGGTATCACTTCTGTGTCACTGTTAGACAGAGGCACAGTATACTAACCTCGAAAAAGGGCATAGCAAAATAAATTTAAAATGGGTGGCGAAAGCCAAACACATTCTGGCTAGGCTTATAAATGCCCTAAGGCAGATAGCCTAGTATGAACCTATGAACCTATGAATAGAAACATAAGGTGTGCTGAATGCTTGTAATTCAAGGCTACTAAAATTTCATCATTGTAAATTGAGTTGTCTACTTCCATATTAACATTAATATGTCATGCTTCTGGAGTGCTCTGAGGTTATTTGTTTTTTTAGCAGACGTCATTTGGAGAATACACTGGTGACATTGGTGAGTCCATATTCTTAGTTTTTTGAATGTCAGTAGTGGTAGTTTCCTTCTTGTCTATAGATTTTTGTAATAAAATTGGTAAACTGTGATGCTTACATGAATGGGAGTAATACATTTTTGAAGAAGAAAAGCAACAGATTAACTGGAGATTCAACTGCTTACAAAGATTACAAAGATGCTTAGTTGCCACAGCATCTCATTCAAACAAAACATTTTTATTAAGAGCAGATTCCTCATGTCTACTACCCAGTCATCATATGTGTTCATGCCTTAACTGGAACACCTGTACTACAATGTTTTGATTGCTACTGATAGCAAACACATGTTGAAAAGTAGTGCTTCATTATGTCACAACTGCATGAGATTAAAGAATATAGCAAAAACACTTTTACAAGGTGGGGCTGCATGGAGGTTGACGTCTTTTACTACCCCCATATCACTGACTCTCAACATCTCATACTCTTAACCACGTTTGCCTCTTATTTAGCTGGTTTTTGCTCATTAAATCTTTTCACAGCACTTTACCCACAGTTGTTCCACTGCATCACATAACTTCCCAAAAAACTCAACTCAGCATCAAACTACAGATGACAATATATCAGTTGTACCTAGCCTCTTCTGTTCTACATGTATTCACCTTTAGAAAAACACAATCTGCAGCTTCATAGGCAAATAGATGTTAAATTGGCCAAAAAAGCAAAACCAGTATAAAGTGACTTACTTCCCACCACTGCTCTCTTCTACAATTAAAATTAGGATGGGGATATACATTTTAATCCTGGTCATACAAAGCATCTCCTACTAAAATAAACAACTGCTTCCCACAAGCCTAATCCCACATTTTCTCATCTACATATATGTTTCACATTCCATATGCATCACATAAGCATTAGACATGTGTGTAATAAAATGGCTAAATTTCATGCTTGGCTAGCTTTACATTTTCCTGACATAGTTGCACTCACAGAAAAGTGGCTAAAACCAGAAATAAAAGACAATAAAATCTTACCCCAGGGCTAAGATGCCATAAGAGCTGATAGAAAACACAAAAGAGCAGAAGGAGTTGTCATTGTGTATAAAAGTACTCTCCAGCTAACTCTCTCTCGCGACACACCTCATTCCAATTCAGCAATGCTGAAGATATCACCACTTCCCTCAAACTAAACTAATACATAAGGATATGCGTTCCCATGCAAAAATATCAACACATTACAATGTTTAAACTGAGCCTCATCAAACCTCTCACAAGAAAAAAAATCACCATTGTTGACTTTAATATCACTGCCTATGTCTCCTTGAATATCCCTTCATGCACTCTAAATCTATATGGTATTGATCACCATATCCACCTATTACAATAAACATAATAATAAGGGGACAGCCTTGGACTGGATTTTAACCTCTGGCACCCTGTCTAACTCAATAAGTAACCACCTCATCTTTTTTACCATCAGAAAGCTAACTAGCATTCAAAGAAACTGATTCACCAAATCAGTCCACAATTTATCTAATTTCAGCACAGATAAACTAATATTTTACCTAAAGCAAGTAAACTGGAATAACTGCAAATATCTTCCCTTACACAACTCTGTATCAGAGTTCAATATTACCTTCTTAAACATCTTAAATGATCTTGCTTCATTCATAACCAAAGGAGTTAAAGCTAACCCCACCCCATGGTTATCCCAAAGTGCTAAAAACATTGAAGCAAAGAGCTACAACCTTGAAAACTTGGTCCCCAAACACAACCTAGAACATTTTCAGGCTTAAAGACAACTCAAACTAAGCCAAATGCTGTATATAACATCTGATATGAAAAATTACTACTCAGACACTCAGGAATTTGCACAAACTAATGCAAAAAAAAAATTCTGGTCCTCAGTAAATCAAATGTAAAAATCTGGTCATCTTATACTTCCCACTCCTACAGCAACCATCCCTAGTGATACACATATTGACAGTCTATTCTTTTCTCACTTTATAAACTTACTTGCCACTTTGCTTAGTAACATAGCCCTCCTCTAATGGCAGACACCCTAACTCTGCCAGTTAGTCACCCTCAAACCATCTCCTTCAAACAATGAGTTTCTACCTCTACCATTAAACAACTACTCTTAAAGACTACACCACTAGCACCAGGCGGTCTCCTACCTGAATATATTAAATTTGATGATGCATTATCCTACCCAGTATCCATCTCAGCAAACCACTCAGTCAAAGAATCTTGTGTGCCTTTATTATTATGCTACATTCTACCCCTTCGAAAAGGGATCAGCTCCACTGACATCACCAGCTCCAGACCTATTGCAATATAACCTCTTACCCAAAATATCAGAAAAATAAATACAGACTCAGCTAATTTTTTACATCAGAAATGTCTCTCTCTCTCTCTCTCTCTCTCCCCTCATCCCTGTCATAACATGTTTTTTACCCAGTCACAGTACACATACAGCCCAACTTACTTATACTAACAATATAAATATAAGCAGAGATGATATCAGTCCTTCTTAACAAGTACAAAGTTGTCAACAATGTTTCTCATCACATTCTTCTATAGAAACTGTCATGCCTACAACTTAATGACCACATACTTACCTAGTTCCACAATTATCTGTCTAACAGATTTTAAGCATTTAGATGGCAAAATAACCTGTCCTTCATTTTCCCAAAATTGTTGTCCTTCAAGGTTCAGTGCTCAGCCCCATTCTCTTAAATATCTTTATTCATGGCCTCTATGCAATAAACAAAAATACCTGTTTAATACAATATGATGATCACTCCACTCAGATCTGTTCAGTCAAAAGTCTACACAATCTGGAAAAATAGCTCCAGATTCCATCACTTCAGAGGAGACCTTGTTAACAAAATCACAATTACCCCCCCCAAAAAAAGTATGCTTTTCACTGCAAAACAGCTATACACCTAGTAAAGTTCTTTCTCCATTATCTCCACTAAACATACAAAAATCAAACATGCCTGTCACACCACATTGCCAGGAGTATACATATATGAAAATCTGAAATTTGTCTACCACATACAGCACATAATTAAAATAACATACATACATCAAATGCTTGACACCTTTTGCAGAGTTAAAACTTTCCTGACCAATACCCAGAAGCATAGCTGGCTCAGTCTGCACCTGTACCTGTCTCTTGAACCAATGGCCCACCTCATTAACTCCAGATAGCCAGACGTGCACCCTGCCCACCACTGCCAGTCATTCAGGTCCCATTTCTGTGCCCTGTCTCCATCCTCCAATGCATTCAAGTGACCCATGTGAGACTTTAACTGTAGCAACAGTTATTACAGTTTATACCTTGCCTGCATGGAGCACATACTTTTTAACTGTCCAAATTTTCACAGAATGTCCATATTTTTGCCTCGTATTTTTGGTCTGTTCCTCATAAAACAAATTACTGATGACTGAAGTCACTAAACAATGGAATACATTTGAATTTCAGACTTCATATCTTTCAGAAAATATGTGCTAATGCAAATCATGTAAATTTAGCAACGTTCTAAGTTTATAAGAGCAATGTTTAAAGTATGTCCCTATTTTTGGTTCCCCCCATTATTTCTGACTTTGTCCAGATTTCTTGAACTAAGAGTTTAAGAGGTATGATGGAGAACTATGGTGCTTGGGTTTTAGTTAAAAAAAAACATTCTTATTATAAACTGTAGCAAACCGCTTGCTATAAATGTAGCAAACAGTTGCTACAGTTTATACCCTGCCTGCATGGAGCGTTACAGTGCTCCTGTTTTAGTTAAAAAAAATCTTCTTATAAACTGTAGCAAACTTTTTGTTACAGAAGTAGAAAATAGTTTGCTAAAGTTTGTACGCTGCATCCACAGAATGCTAAAGTGCTCAGGTTTTAGTTAAAAAAGATAGTTAAAAAAGATACTCATTTGCTACATTTTAAATACCATGCAGCTCAAATTTGACTGCAAATGCAATACCAGCTTTTAAAAGTTAGTATTGCATCAAAGAAAGACCGGGATCAGCTGATCACACCCCCAACATTTTGCAACAGGGACAATTGCCTTTCTCACTCCACTCTTGCAAAGCTACTGCCAATACCACAAGAAGAAAAATTGCCATCTCTCTCCTTCTGCCCTCATACTTTACTAATCTACAAGCCTACCTACTCAAAAAGATGGACCAGTATTACAAAAATATTGCTAAATGTGCTGCTAACCTTTCTTGTTTGATCCAGCAGTCCACAGCTTTCACAGAACTTCACTATTTAGAGCTCCCCACTATCCCACATAGTCCCATTTCCTCATAATTTACAACCTTTTCCATAAACCAGACAAATATATCCAACCCTTATCAAAATCATCCAACTATACATTTCATCTTAACAAATGTCTTCTACATATCTCCAAACCCATCAACTCATTAAGACGATTCTCTCCTTTTCCACCTACATCTCCAATATCTGGAACACAATTCCTTACTCCCTGCAGCAAGAACACCACCTAGCCTCCTTCAAAATACAGCTAAAATCTTACTTAACAGACAAGTGACTATGTCACTACTCATTCGCAGAATAGCTTACAGAGATAGTAGATAAACACACTATATAACAGCTTCCATAAACAAATTCAACCTCTTTATCTCTACCTCCTTCCCAAATATTCATTATAATCAAAAATATTAGCAGAGAATTATATTGCTTTCAACTACCTGAAACTATGAACCTCTTACTGCAAAAAATGCTTCTTATTTTAATAAGCCAATATTGATTCTCACAATTATTGCTAGTTTCATTATTGTTGCTATAGAGTATTATTTATGTCTTCGACCAGTTTCATTGTTATTGTCTTAAACTGTATTACTGTATTGCAATATAATTGTGTATAAGATTTAATGTAGAGCTGTTATCCCTGAGCTACAGCTGAAATAGGGTTTTATCACCTAGATGGAATTCCTTGGTAGACAAAGGCAATAAATAAAAAATAACATAGCATTTGTCATGAGTTTCACACTCTAATTTTCAGAACTGCACAGCCTGCATTTTTCACACAAAGTAAACAGATACCCTGAAAGTGGCATGGGTGACAACCCAACATATCATCTAGTTTTTCCTTAAGTTTTAAAGTCCTCAATGTTGTTTGTATGCTCAGTGTGATATAATGATGCTTTTGGATAGTGGTGAATCTGCAGGTCATGATCTGCATCCTAAACAGGTTTTAATTAAACTACACTCTTATTTGCTCAAAGAATGTGTCCTAAATATAGCCACCTTTTCTGT
Source organism: Protopterus annectens (assembly GCF_019279795.1). Lineage (NCBI taxonomy): Eukaryota > Metazoa > Chordata > Ceratodontiformes > Protopteridae > Protopterus > Protopterus annectens. The sequence goes on from NC_056746.1 coordinate 1,472,635,736, forward strand.
GGTGTCAGAGATGGAGAGATTATCCACATTTACCAAGACTGCTCCCAGGAGGTTTACTTCTATCAGACTACCTTCACAGGGATTGGAAGAGACCTGACATGTAAGGTTGTAGTCTCATGGTTTGCATATCTTCAAAGTTGGTAGTAATAGTATTGAATGACTGGAAGAGGTGTTTTTGTGACTCCAAATTCCTGAGGCATTGGCTAAGCATTGTGTATCCCCAGGATGGTGCCCTTCAGCATGCCTATAGTGGTGTGGAAACAGATAACTATTAAACCAGTTACTGAATCCCTGGGAAGCCAGGAGATGAACTGCAGCAGTACCTGACATAGAGGAGAGACCCAAACCAGAAGGAAGACCTACAAGACTAGAATATGACTAGGCAAAGGGACAGAGTGGAAAATTAAAGTGCACTATTATGTGATTTGGTTGCTCAGGAAACGTCTTATACTGAGACTGCTAATTGCCAGAACTTTGTCGTCTCCATAAGCAATAAGTAATCAGAGTAAGAACAATCTGATGAAAGAACATTCTGATTTAAACAAAATAAATGGAAGGTCTTTCTTCTAAAAATGGGAAGCAGTATCAGACCAGGAGAAAAGATCAAGATGTTAATGGGCAGCTCAACATGCTGGATGAAAGTAGTCTTTCTTCTAGTAAAAGGACTATCAAAACTATTAATGTGCAGATAAATGTTTAAAAAAGTCTGTTAGTCTAGCTTATAGTGTAAGGTTATAATGGCTGCCTTGAGTCTTCAATCACATGTGGAATAATGTGCTATATACAGCAGATGCTGTTCCAAGGATTTGCCATTGTATAAGGCATCTGCCTTTTTGGACTTGTGAGGAAATGGTTTCATTATCTTAGCTGCTTCTAGTTCCAATCAGTATTCTGCTCTCCAATCAGTATTCTTATGTTAATTTGTTTAAGGGCTATTATTTTAATGAAAATATGCTGACTAATTACAATGCTATTTATGCTGTTTATATCATTTTTAATAAGATGTGAGGCTTTGTTCAATCAATATAGTTATAAATGTCTGTTATTGTATGTGTTTTTCATTCGTTTACACCAAATGTTTTGATCATGGGTTCAGGCTGCTTTTGGTAATTTCTAGTTTCTGTTTTATGTTCGATGGGGTGGCACAGTAGCTCAGTGGATAGAGGTGTCACCTTACAGCAAGAGGTTCCCCGCTTAAATTCTCAGCTGGTGTGTGGTGTGGAGTCTGCATATTCTCCCAGTGCTCCTGTGAGTTTTCTCTGTGTGCTCTGTTTTCCTCCCACATACCAAATACATGCAGTAGTTGGATTGGACACTCTATATTGGCTATAAATGTGAGTGCACATGCAACTGTGTGGCATGAAAGAACAACCATGGCAGGGCTAGCCACCCAGCACTGGGAACCATAGCTCTAGATGATTCACTGTTGAAGTGATACCCCGACCACATGTGCAAAAATGGGAAAAAGGGGTTTGGATAGATAGTTTTTGGTTGATGGGTTAAATGAGGCATGATAGTATTCATATACTCTGTGCTGTAGCTCCTGCTACTTCTACGGATCTGAGAACTAAGCATAGCTCTCATGGGAATCCAAGGGTCTGGAAATGCCCAGCCTCAGATAAAGTTAGGAGGGAGGGGCCTAGGGAGGGAGGTGGCGATCAAGGAAGGAGAAAATATGAAGACTGAGGTAGTTTCTTGGAATGTGGGGGGAATCACCCTATCAAAAGGGTAAAATACTTAAAGCAGGTACTATCTTGCAGGAAATTAGCTCAGACAGAAAGAGGCTTTGAAGATGGAAGTAAAGGAATGGGAAGTAATAGGTTGCAGTAATATAAAATATGGGAGAGGAGATGGGTAATTCTTATGATCAGCTAGCATAATGAGGCAGTAGTTAAGTTATTAAAGGAAGATCAAAGGGACAGATGGGTTAGAGTAAGTCTTGATATTAGGGGTCAAAAATGGAAATAGGGAACTTTTATGCACTGAATATGGACTCTCCTAAATGTTTTCTCTAATCTTCATAATCAGCAGCAGGCAATTCTTCCATATTTTGAAATGGAGAATATTGATGGGGACTTCAAAATGGTTGTAGATTGGTGATATGGTATAAAGTATGGGTACAGAGAGTAAAATGCAGGGGCTTCAAAGGTTTTCCCAGTGGATGACCAAAGAGGGGTGGGTGGATGTCTGGTGGTGGCAGCATCACATAGAATTGGTATTTACATTTTCAAAGAATGAAGAAAAAACAGCTAGTAGGCTATATAAGGTTTTAGTAAGGGATAGTGGATTTATGCAAGGGGGTTAGAATTGGTAAGGGGTGCTTGTTGGACTATGTACATGTCACTATGTCACTAATATTCCCCAAGGAGGTCAATAATAGGGAAAGGTGGGAATAGAAATTGTGGCACTGAGTAGAAACCCAAAAACATACAGAATGTTTGGCCAGGGAAGCAATATTTTAATGTAGAATAGATGGAGAGAAGGATCTGGTATGCATATTAGCTCTTGGTGGGAAGCATTGAAATGTGCCTTCTAAGGGCAGTTTATGAGAATGGAGAGGCACTGGCAAAGGAGAGAGCTTGAGCAGATAAAGAGGTGGAAAGAAAAACTGAGGCAATTACAAAGTAATGCAGACATGGCTGTTAGAGGGAAAGCAGACTTAGGAGGATCATTGCAGCTGCAGATATTTAAATTGAAAGCAAATATAATGAGTTATAAATAGCAGTTATAAAGAAAAAAATGCATTTGTTATCCAGATTTATTTTGATGTAGAGAGTAGAAGCTTGGTAAATGGTTAGCAGAAAAAGTCAAGGAAAAGCAGGCTGACGAATTTATTAAAGTGGCATAAAGGAGGACTGATAATCTTACTTCTGTCACGGAGAAGGTTAAATAGGTCTTTTGGGAATTTTATCAGAATTTCTACACTGCTAGAGGTGATGGTTTAAATAATGGAGTGGACACAAGTTAAAAAAAGGTAGGATCAAACATAGATCAGAATATTTCAGTCTCAGACCTGCCGGACAAAACCGTTTGAATTCAGGTAAAGCCCCAGGTAGTGTCAAAGTCAAGTCAAAGAAAACTTTGTCATTCAGAACTACACAGCAATGTAGCTGAATGAAATTACAATGCCTCATTCTCCATGCAGGAAACAGTTGCACATATAGATAGAGAAAAATTAATAAAATATCACAGTAGAAATTTAACAAGTAGCAGTACATAAGTAAAGTAGGACAGCAGTGACCCACACCCATCCCAGAACAGGAGACAAGGAAGACAAGGAACAATATGAAGGTAATATTGTCAAAGTAAAATTGAAATAATAGCAGCATATTTATGATTAGACTGAATTATTGCAGTGTGTATATTGCACTTTACAGTCCTTCAGTTTGTAGGTGAGCCACCTTAGTATTGCACTTAGTTATTGCACATCCATAAAATAAGCCCCTTGATAGGCTAGTTATGTAACAGACATCATGGTTCATTTTTCCAAAGAGTTCAACAGTCTAACAGAGAGCAGAAATAAACTGTTTTTTAGTCTGGTGGTCTTACAATGCAGGCTTCTGTATCTCCTGCCAAAGGATAAGTGAGTGTACAGACCATTGGCAGGATATGTTGGATCGCTGTTAGATTTAAGGCAGAATTTTACACAGTATTTCAGAATATGCTGGCAGCTGACTTGGCTATCCTAGGAAAATAATCTGGGAAAATTCCACCAGTAAAACCTTTATTAAATATAAAGGTTTTACTGATGGAATTTTCCCAGATTATTTTCCTAGGATGTTCGTGGTCTTGATTCTTAACATTGAACAGGACAGAATGGAAACAGAGAATTATAGGCCAATCTCATTAATTAATACAAACAATTTAGTATTAGCTATTGTGTTAGCTAAGATGGCACAGAAATATTTGCCTGGGTTAGTGATGGAAAATCAAAGGGATTTTGTTAATGGAAGAATTGTGGAGAGTAGTGTGTGTTAAGAGGGTTATTGGTTCATGCTGAGAAGGAAGGATAGGACAAAGTGGAAATAGTACTTTACACGGTTAAAAAAAAAGTTTTGACTCTCTAGAATGGTCCTTTTTATTTAAGGAGTTAAGAGAAATGGGTTTGAGGCACAAATATGTGAAATGAGTAGTAGCACTATATAGGAATGCAAGGGCACAATTAGTGATACACAACTTACCTTACCCAAGAACCAAGTTTTACTGTTGTAGACAGAGATGCCCCTCTCCCTACTCTTAATTATTTTGGCTATGGAAACTTTAATTTAGCAGATCCAGTCACTGGGAATGCTCTGCATGCAATGATGTAAGTTTTTTTGCCTGTTTTTGTCAGTTGTCAGTTGACATCTCTGATGTCAATTTGCCATTTTGTTCATCAACCCTTAAACAAATATTCAAATAAGTGATGCATTCTCTACTATGGGTAAAGGAAAGTATTGAAGTGGCAAACTGACATCAGAGATTTATAGTAAGTCCACCTTTTCTAATTCCTATTTGGACTATGCGAGTTGGCACCCTTATTACCAAAAGAAGTCTATTGTAAAGGGACAGATGGTGAAGGCTGTCCATATGGTAAGTGAGGATACCCAATTTGAGGTTGAGGTTGATTTTATTACTCAAATTTTCCTGAAAAGGGGATATCCCCTGAAAATGATATGTAAAATTGCTAAGAAAGTAATGAGGAAACAGGCTGATGGGACTTACAAGCCCATTTTGAGAAGTTTGGATGCAAATGGTTTGAGGGCTGAAGGTCCCCAGGCTGATGTCATCAATCAGCCTAGTAGAACCCTTAGCTTTATTGCAACTTTCAGCCTTGATGCAGATACAATGGATGAGATTATTAGACGAAATTGGGCGATCTTGTCATATGATCACAATATTAGTAACAAAGTTGAACTGGCCCCAGTGGTAGTGTAGGAGGGATAGGTCATTTAAGAACATTTTGGAATCCAAGGGAAACCAAGATGGTTTGGTTTGGTCCACAACCAGTGGGAACTTTAAATGTGGCATGGGAGCTTCCTGCAGGAATTTGTCGGAATCCAAAGATCATTTTAGGCCGAATGGTAATGATATACACATAACAAGGCATTATAATTTTAACAGCAAAAATGTGGTTTATTTGGCTAAGTGTCAAATATGCCCTGCATTTTATGTGGGGAAGACCTGCAGGTGATTAAAAGACAAGGGCAAGGAACACCTTTTGGACATCAGGAATTGTAAAATGACTAATGCTCTAAGTAGACATTTGCAAGAGCATGACCAGCACACATTTACATTTTTGGTTCTTCAGCAGTTAACGATGCCCAAGGGGGAGTGTTAGATGTACACTTGGACATAGGTGAACTTAGGTGGCAATTAAGATTAAATGCTATCCAGCTCCCTGGTATCAGTGAAAATATTAATATTTCATGTTTATTGAAATTGAAGTATATTTTAGGTTGATAGGTGCTTCTGTAGGACCAACAATTTTTTGAGTTCTATTTTTTACTGTTTTAAATTATTCAGTTTTCCTTATGACAGTGTATATGAATATGGTTTACTGGTGCTTTATGATTTTAACCAATTCATTGGTTTTAATTTTTAATTGATTGTATCGATGATGCTCATTATTTAATTATTGAGTGAAGGTTGTGGTTGTCCATTATAAGAACTATGTTTTAGTCTGTAATTTGTTATGAAGAAGCCCTGATTCAGGGAAGAAAGCACGTAACTGTGTGGAAACCTGTGTGGAACAATAAACTGCTGTTGGATTCTACCTGCTGTTTTCATTTTGTATTGTAGTAAATAAAAAAAAAACAAATAAATAAAACCCGACTTAGAAAATTAAAAAAGGGCAGAATTTTATAACTTTCACTGAAGTTTTCATGCATGTACATTATAAGTACTTGATAACAGTCATCATCATCGACCCCTTTTTTCCCATTTTCTACATGGAGTTGGCGTGGCATGTCAATTGTTACCATATCTCTCTATTCTATGCCACTGTCCTGCCTTCTTCTACCCTTATACCTGACTGTCACAGGTCTTTCCTCACATAATCCATCCACATATTTGCTAGGTGCTCTTATTTCCTCTTGCCATCTTCCTGTCTGGCCCGAATCTTCTTCACCAGATTGGCTTCTAATTTTCTGAACATGTGCCTAAACCAGCATAATCTGTTCTCTCTGAACTTTTCTGCAATTGGAAGTACTTTGACATCTGCTCTTATGCCCTCATTTCTTCATCTGTCCCAGAGTGTGCATCCTACCACCTGTCTCAGGTACTTCATCGCCATCATCTCTGCTTTCCTCAACTGCGCTGTCAGATTTCTGTACTGTCAGAATTAGAGTACAGTAGTAACCTTTATGGCTTTGTTTTCATTGAGATGGAAGTCAACTGCAATATTACTAATGCTGCATTGCACTAATAAAATATGGCTCTGTAGTATATGATATGATATTTGTGACTGGACAAGATGTCAAGGCTGAGGTGCTCACCACTCAAATATTTGCATTGACATTGACCTGGACTGGACAACTGACTCCAGAAATTCATTAATCAGCACTGATGTATATGTTATGGACAGGGACTGAAACATCCATAAGCTTATTTTGATAATTAAGAGAGAGAACATTGTTAATGCTCACAATTAAGGAATGATTGCCAACAAGCAGTAGGAAGATAGAGACTGCAAAAAAATGTGTAAGGCAATGTGTCTGCCTCTATATAACCAACATTTTCTTTCCCATATTACTTGAAGTTCAATAAAATCAGTGAAAGAAAAGCCCTGAAACAGCCACACGCTGACAACTCATCTCCTCCTCTCTGCAGCAGTCCTTCTTTTCTCTCAGTTGCAGTGCTGGAGGTAGGTATGGTCAGGAAATGAGGGCAGCAAGGTCACATGGGACCCCCACTAAGGATGAGTATATTGAATCTTTACTTTGGGAATTATATCCTGACTAATGTTGCACTCTATTCAGTGTTTAGCACAAACATTTGATATTCACAAAGGAAAACCCACAAAACATTTACTGCAAGCAGACTTCAGTAAGATTATTTCATATTCTGAGTGAAATAACTTATTTGTAACATAAATATATAGAATGATCTTCAGATGCTTCATCTTTGAACTAAGACAGGGATTGATTGGTATGTCTTGTCTTTGTCTAAACATCTGCTTTCCTTCCCATTGTCTTTCTCAGTACAGAAACATTACCTTTCTGCAATTGTTTATTTGAACTGTGCATCCTTATGCATCTAACATATTTGTAGTTAACAGTTTGCCAATTATTTTGACAAAGTATGTGAATAACTGTTCAGAAAAGCACTCAGCATTTGTTGTTAGTTTTCACTTGGTTTTCAGTAAGGGTATAATTACATTTTAGGAAAAAAAGAAGCTCCATCTTAATGCACACTAAATTGTTTTATATGACCTGGAGACTCACAAATCAGCAAACATATTCACATTTATACATTATCTTTATCTTTATTGAGGATATGAGACTGGCTTGAAACTGCATTCTTCTTTAAATAAAGCTTGCCATACAGCATAAATAGACAAATGGCTATGTTTATGGAAAATCATTTTCAAAGCAAGGACCAGGATTTAACTAATGGCTGAGGTGCGGGTCTTAGCAGAAAAAGAATTACAAGATTAATATTTAGGGTTCTTACTTCCATATTAGCTTATATGAAACTGGATACATACAATGTAAAATTCATATAATAACAGCTCTCTAGTATAAAATAATAAAGAGATCAATCCTTTTTCAATCTGCTGACACCCAAAGCATGTTTCTTTTCTGTTAGAAATGTATTACTTCATTTCAAGAACTATGTAAAGCTCTGAATAAGCAAAATGCTAAATAAGAAAGAAATGAAACCAGAGCATGTATGAGGTTTTATAGATTGTTTCTACTGCATGGATACAAATTCACTTATTAATCTACTCCAATTCTACTGCATTGAATGGGAAAAAAATGCATAAGAAACAGAACAAAAATAACCTCCAGCTACTCTCTCACACTCATATTTATGCCATGCAGTGCTTACAGGTAATATCAGTACTACTACTGACTGTCCTCTGAGGCACTTTATACATTGTTTTAGTGGAAGGACTGCAAATTACATGTTTAGCATGGGAATTTTTAATTAAAATCTATGTTGTATCTCATGATAACTGTGCTAATCTGAATTTGTATGGTAAATATAATAGTTACTATAGTATTAACATTTACAATTAAATGTCTTCAGTTTTTCTATATAGATTAATAGCACACAGCAGCCATAATGCAAGTGGCATTTCTTTTATGCTGCCTAGTTAAGTGCTAAACTGTTTGCGGCCTGCTTGCTTACTTAAAATGTGTAGCAATTTATTTTTTGTCTATTTGCCAAATCGGTGGGCCTGAACTAGCTTGTTCTGTTTTTATCCTCTGCCATAGACAGTTAGGACTGAATTCAGAAAGTTTCCTTAAAAACGAGCCCTCGTGAATAATTAATTAGAGAACTAGAACATGATTTAATATGAATGGTAGTTGTAGCACTCTCCTGATGATCATGCTATTGGTTCAGTAACCAGATGTTTCCCTTATGTCAGAAAGGAGGAGGAGATGTATTCGTAGTCATCCATAAAGCCCAGTTATCAGTCTGTTATGCAATTTTAACAAAACATTTTCATCAGTTTGCTCATTTGCTACTGATTATATATATATATATATATATATATATATATATATATATATATATATATATATATATATATACTTTATGCATCGCAGCTTAGTTAGGGGTAAACTATTTATGGCGCCATAATGTCTGCTCTTCAAATTTTCCCTTAGAACTAGTCAATTTTTAGTTTTAGCACTCAAGCCTGTTTCTTTGAGCTCAGCACTTGTTCAGAACTCATTGTAAGCACTAAATAAGCTACTAATTACAACACTCAACTTTACTCACTTATCTAGAGGAAAACTTAATAAATAGCACCTATCCAGGCATGTCTAAGGGTCAGCTCCTGGTGTTTTCTCCTGTCTACCTAATGAATCTGTGCATCTTGGGGCAATGCAGCAATTGCCTCATGTACCCAGACAACCCTCTCTTCCTACCACCCAACACTACAACCTGTGAGAGATGCACTTACATAGCCAAACTGGAAGCAAAGCTCTCTTCACCCAAGATTGGACTAGACAATCAAGAGAAGAAGGTAAACACTTACACCACACCACACTCGTCACATAGTCCCTCAAAATCTACACCACCAAAACACACACATAGAAACACAAAACACACAGCTACATTCGCGGAGGCTCTCAATAAAAACCTGCCCAAGCAACAGAGCCCTCCAGAGCAGAAACGCAAGCAAGCTCCACCCCCAACACAAACCAAATGACACATAGCCCACAGACTTAGTGTACCACTCAACCACAGCCCATAAGGCAGAACAACGTACTCAATACTCTAGTCATAGGTGACTCCATAGTTATGCACACTGATGTTCCACTCACCAGGGCAAACAAGGAGAAAGTTACTGTTAGCTGCCTGTCAGGTGCCAGGATCCACCACATAATGCACGCACTCGGGTCACTCCACAACAAGTACAAATATGACTCTGTCATTGTCAATGTTGATGTGAATGACCTGAGACGTACCTCCTTAGACTACATGAAAAGAGACATGGAGGAGCTCTCTGATCTTGTAGCCCAGGTAAGTATGACCCTAGCCCTGAGTAGCATCCTGCCATCACCCAGAATGATACCACAGTACAAATACAAAATAACTGACTTCAGCAATTGGCTAAGCTTCTGGTGTCATTCTAAGGGGATCCAGTATCTGTCTGCCTGGGATGACATGATCAACAGACCATGATGCTTTTCCAGAGATGGCCTGCACCTGTTGCCCTTGGGATTCTGGATACTGGCTAAGGCTCTTGCCACCCCTATAGTGCAATTTTTAGGCAAGGTTCAAATGATGAATTCACCACCATAACAGGTACAAGCAAGCAAAATCTGAGAGTATTGCTACTCAATGCTAGAAGTCTAAACCTCAAAATGTACTCACTTGAGGCACTCCTTAAAATGGAGAACATTGACATCTGTGCAGTGTCAGAGACCTGGTTCAAGGCTCCAGAGAGCACCCCTGCATTACCAGGCTATAATTCATACCACACCTTTCAGCCACCTAAACTGGACTGAAACACTAAAGGCAGAGGTGTGTCCATATTCATTAAGGATATCCACACCTCCAGGCTAGTTGCTCAGCATAATGCATCTGAGATTATCAAAGTGCAACTAACTCTGGGCAAGACTGCAATCCAAATTGTAGCTTGCTACAGATCCCCCACCATGCCCCAGGATTCCCAATCCTCATTTCTTGATACACTGTAAAATATTAGGGTACAACCCAACACCCTAATAATGGGTGATTTCAACTACCCCACCATTAACTGGGAAAACTACTCATGTTCCAACTCTTTGGCTCAAAGTTTTCTTGGTTTCATAAAATCCAACACCTTGGATCAACTTATCCACACCCCCACCAGGGGCAGCAATATCCTAGACCTGGTCATTGCCAACATGAGTGACCGGTGCTCCACACCAAAGGTCAATTCCTCGTTGGTCAGATCTGACCACAAGCTAATCACCCTAGACATCCACATCCCCCCCAATAGAGAAACTACTGTAAAAAATTCTCCAAAGCCAACTTCATGCTTCTTAAGACAGAAGTGGCAAACTTTGCGACAACCATGCAGATGGACAATAGAGGTATGACTGCTGAATCCTACACAAATGCACTTTATAAGCACTTACATGAGTGCATGGATCGTGCTATCCCTAACAGAACCAAGATGCTATTCTCCAAAAAAATGAAGCCAATTTGGTGGTCCCCTGCCAAAAACATTCTACAACAGAAGAAAGAAACTGTTTCAAAAATGAGTAAAATCCCATGATTGGAGGAACTCCCTGGTCAGCGTTAGTAAGAAGCTGAGATCCCTCATAAAATCCTCCAAAGCTAGTTATGAAAACAAAATTGCCACTGATTCTAAAGACAACCACATAGCATTCTATAGCTATGTCAAGAATCTCAATGGCAACACTCAGATCTGCTCTGAATTACAGCACAATGGCACTAAATGTATAGAACCAACTGATATTGCCATCATTGTGGCAGATAGGTTCAGTGATAACTTTACCCCCCTCAACCCCTAAAAGACCCATCTCTATAGCAGAAGAATGCAAAGTTCCTGTAATCATGGCTGCACAGGTAAAAACCACACTCTCCAAAGCCAAGAACACAGCATCCATGGGACCTGACAGCATCCCAGGCTGCGTTCTACATGAACTACAGAATGAACTGGCACCCCACCTAAGTACCATGTTCAGTCATAGCTTACCCTCAGGCTTTGTGCCCACTGAATGGTGCATAGTGACATTTATCCCACTCCACAAAGGGGGAGCCAGCACAGATCCCAGGAACTACCGTCCCATTAGCCTGATGAGCCTGGTCTGCAAGGCCATGGAATGTATCATCATGGAACTTATAAACAAAGACATTGGCAATCTCCAAACTCTGGACCCTACCCTGTTTGGGTTTGTAAAAGGCAGATCATGTCTCCTAAACCTGATAGACTTCTTTGAAGCAGTCACCAAAGCTGAAGACGAGGGTACGGTGGTTCACACAGCCTATCTAGATCTCACCAAGGCTTTCGACACCATCCCCCACTCTGGAATTATAGATAAACTCAATAAACTAGGTATAAATCCCTATGTCACAAGATGGGTTGCCAACTGACTCACTGACAGAATCCACACTGTGAAAGTAGCAGACTCAAAATCTGACTTCAGACCAGTGAAAAGTGGAGTACCACAGGGTTCAGTCCTGGGTCCTCTCCTGTTTGGTATCTACTTCTCTGAAGTACAGGCTAACACAGAAGGTCTTTGGCTAACAAAGTTCACAGATGACTGCAAACTAGGAGCCATAACTGAAACTCCTAACAATGTGGACATCCTACAAAAGGGCCTCACTGAGACAGATGCCTGTTGTCAAAGCCATGGCCTCAAGCTCAATGCCACAAAGTGTACTGTAATCCCCTTTGGTAAAAACTCTGTACCCATGAACTACCACATAGGCAGTAGTCTACTTAACACCAAAATTGTGATAAGAGACCCTGGGACACAGGTGGACAGTAGTCTCTCCTTTGATCACATCGCCACAGTAGTCAAGAAATCCTTCTACGTGGCACAACTCATCACAAAAGGTCATTGTTCCCCTCTACTCGTCACTCATTAGACCCATTATAGAGAATAACTCCCCTTTTGGTATGTACCTCACAAGACATCTACAACAACTGGAAAGGCAGCAGAAATACCTCACAAAGATGATTACCAGCCTCAAACAGATGCCCTACGTAGACCATCTCAAAAACCCCCAGCTTTACTCCCTAACATATCACCTACTCAGAGGTGATCTCTGCCTAACATACAAAGCAATGTCAAACCTAGAGCTGTTGGACATGCTCCACTTAAAGAAATCCCAATCCATCCAAGCTACACACTCCAGGGACCTAAACCTGATCACCACAATGAATAGAACATGCTGGAGGATAGATTCCTGTCCCAGAGACTCCCCATACTCTGGAACAAATTACCTATCTATATCAAACAAAGCTCCTCATTAGCACTCTTCAAGAAAAATCTTGATAATTGGATGGGAAATAGGAAATTCACCCCAGGGATCACTTCTGTGGCTCTGCTCAACAGTGGCACAGGAAAATAATTTTCTTGGATGGCGAAAGCCAGGGTACCTTTTTTGCTGAGCTTGTATAGGCCCTAGGGCCAATAGCCTAGTACCTACCTATGAACCTATATAAAGTTGACTATCTACACAAATGTATGCATTTCCACCCTATAAATGCACAAAAGTGTTGCTATATGTTGGACATACTGGTGTGTTTTACTGAAATATTGAGAAGATGGTCCGTTGTCTCACTAATATTCTCATCTGGGTGGTTTAAATAGGACTAGGGCAGACTCTAAACAGCTGCTTATGTTAAACCACAGACATTTTATGCTTACCAACATTACTTTATTTATTTGCTTCTGAGCCACTCTCCACCATTTTGATTTCCTGTTAGGTTCACAGGTTCATTGGTAATACTATGGAATTAGTTTGTAGACCATTACAAGCCTAGCCAAAAAAAAAAAAACTATTTAATAGTTCCCTCTACCTCAAGGAAGACCAGACACGATAGACTGGAGGAGAAATTGAGTCTTCCCAACCAATTATCTGGGTTGACCTTGAAGGTGACAAAGGTGCTACTATGCTTGACATGTAGTGGAAGTTTGTTCCAAAGTTGAGAGATGAACCTATTATGCCAAAGTGTCTTATTTATCTGCTAATGAAGGCCGAGTTCCTTTAACTGAGTATTTGAGGTACATTAGTGCTGTGAGGAATAGGAGGTCAAACAGGGTTGGTTCATTCATGGCTCAAAAAGCTAGACACAGCTCTTCATGGATGAGGCAGCAATAGACTGAATACAGAGAAACAGCTGTCAGTCTCTCCTGATAACTAAGATTTTTGAGTCTGCTTATCTTTTTGGTTTTGAAATTTCTAAGATCTCTCATGTTCTTTGATATGCTTAGACAAATACATGCCCAAAGGTATAATAAATTCAAGAATTAATCTGATAAGATACACGTAAAGGGGAATTAAGACTTCTTTGGATCTAATGGAGATGCCTTTGGAAATTATATGAGCCTGATAAAAGGCTTGTTGAGCTACTGTGGAGACGTGATGGTCAAGTGATAAAGAATTATCAAAGATAGTGCCTTGGATCCCTTATAACAGTGCCTGATTAGAGGGTTGCATCATGTATATGGGAAATAAAACTGCCTTGTTTACCATATTGAACTACGTTACATTTTCTTATTTTTAATTTGAGATCATTGTCCTTCCATCAAATGTTAGTGTTGTCTAGCCTATGTATGATCAATTGTGAGTCAGGTGAAGATTGAAAAAAAATGGCACCCAATTTACAGCCATCTGCAAACTTAGTTAAAATAGGCTAGGAGTGCTTCCTTGGTGGTTTGAGAAATAGATGGCAAATAGGAGACTGCCCAAAGTATAGTCCTGTAATACACCACTGGTAACTATTTGCTGTCAGAAGTAGCACCTGTGACTCTAACCACGTGATGTCTATCAGACAACCAGTTAGCTATCAACAGCATAATGTAAAGGTTTATATTTAGATTTACAACTGTGTAAATAATGTCTGCATAGAGAACTGTGACAAAGACCTTGGCCAGGTCTAGATATGCTGTATGCACTGTGTAACTACTGTCCACTGCATCAGTAACTTTTTCAAATAAATTAACTAGGTTAAAGAGGCAGGACTTTCTTTAGCAAGGCCAAACTGATGAGGATCCAGAGTTGAGATTTTTCATTGTCCAGGCTGAGGTGGTGTACTCCATAGCTTTACATATGAGCCTAGAGAGATGAAAGGGTCTATAGTTATCAGGGTCCATGGTTAGGCAATCCTTGTGGAAAGAATAACAGTGGTTACTTTTCAGGCTCCAGGAATTGAACCTGCAGAGAGGTTTAGAATAAGTAGGTTAAGTAAGGTTCAGAAAAGCCATATTTGCACTGATAATGAGGCAACTTAGCTCGTTATCAGGGCCCCTGCATGAAGTATTCTTATTTTTTGAAAGGGCTGAGAGATCTTGATCCAAAGTAGTTAAAGGGGGTGGCTGGAATCATGGAACCTGTGGAATCATGATAACTGTGGGGTAAGTAAAACAAATTACTAAATTTGTTAGGTAAGATATTGGCCATCTCCTTTGGGTCAGAGAGTATAGTATTATTGTGGACTAGCTCCAAACATTGCAGGGTGGTCACTCTTAACTTCCTCAAAAACTTAAAGAATGATTTATAGTTATTTTTGGGTTTAGCGGCTATTGTAAGTTCATATGAGACTTTGAGCTTTCAGATGATTCCCTTAAGCTCTTTGTTAGCTTAAGTGTGCTCTTAAGGTTGGTTGAATGAGATAGTTTATAATAATTAAGTAGTTTCTTCCTCTTGTTATAATAATTTATTTATACATGCATTTCACTAGATGGGTTTGTTTTTAAGTTTCTCATATTTGGAGTAGACAGGGACTGCCTTATCTATACAACTATTTAAGTGGCAGTAGACATCAATGGCATAGGTAGCAGTTTACATACTGGATCCTTCTGGGATGGTTTACAGCATAATTTATTCAGGTCATCATGTAAGTGAAAACTTGCTTTTGCCCCTAAACACAGAGTTGTTTACAGGAGCAGTGCAGTCAGTTTTAATGGAAAATGTGAAAAAAATTATGGACTGCTTTAATGAGACATGAAGATACATATGGAGAGGTGCAAGATCTGGCCATGCTTCTGAGGACTAAATCAAGAATATATGGAGAACTTGTAAAAGAGAGTTAGCATTTATAATGGCATGGAAGTGCTGGGCATGCTGACCATTGTAAGTGTAGATCAGCCAGTTTATTGATATATAGTTGAAGTCCCCTAGTAGAAAGGCCTGGGGTTTAATGAAATTTCAGATAATGTATTTCAATAACTATCATTCTCTGAAGGGGACATAGAGGGTGTTCTGTAGCTGGCTATAACATGTTAATATGTCCTGGTCATGGTGATTTGGATTTCTAGGATTTCAAAGGTAATGTCACAAAGAATATGTTGTTAAGTGATGATATCTTTGACTAATACTGATACTCAATTTACAATAGCTAGAATGTCTGAAGATATGATAGGCATTATACCTAGGAACGGAGGGAGTACTTAATTTCTCTGAAACCATGTTTCTATAACTCCACATATATGTGTTCAAGTTGCACTTGCCACTTTTGGCAAAGCTCGGGACTTTTTTCTTTGAAATCCATCTTTATTCTTCAGCCAAATACATATTGTAACAGATTTGGAGAGCTACTAAGAAATGGAGGGTGTGTGTGTGGCTAAGATGCCAAGCAGTTAACAGCTTAAAAATTCTGCTGTCCCTCAATACAGTTATTTTGACAGGTTTAATGTATAAAAATCAAAGTTTCAGTCTTCAAAGCATCAATATTTAGATAATAATAAGAGAAGAAAATACAGCAGATAAATTGACTCCTGAAGACTTTTTATTTGTGTAATCCTGTCAGAAGAATTTTTGCAATTTCAGTCAAGTGCACCATGAGTCACCAAAAAGCTTCCTCACAAGAAAGTGGATGATCTGGAAAGCAGATCTAGAAGGAAAAATATAAGAATATATGGTGTTCCAGAGAGCGAAGTAAATAATGTTACTTTTTTGAACACTTGGCTCCCAAAAATTTTGCATCTTCCCGAGTCACTTTCTTTTGGTTTAGAAAGGCCACATCAGTCCCTTTCTAATAATTCTTCAATAAAAACTGCCTATGCCAAAATCAGTAATAGTCAAGTTAATTTCAACACAAGATAAAGATCTGGTCCTTAGAACAGCATGGTCAAACTTTTTAGTTACCTATAATGGTAAAACTATTAGATTTGATAATGAGTATACTTCAGTCTTCTCTAGAAGAAAAGCCTGTATTCCACTAATTAAAAGTCTAAAAAAATCCAACATAAAGGCTCAGATCTTATTTCCAGCCAGAATCAAAATATTTCTTGCAGAGGGTCAACTTTTGATAAAGCTCTTGATTGTATTTAGAAAAATAAACTCTTAGATACACAAGAAGAAATGGACTGGTCTACAGCAAGTTTAAAGAGACATAGTCAGAAATGAGTGGTCAACAAAAGAAAATAAAAGTAAATGGAAAGTAAAAAAAAATATTTGACTTTATTTATGCTCTTTATGGACTTATTATAATGTTGTTTAAGTTATTTTTACAGTAAGTACAGATTGCCTTAATAGTTAAAAGAGCAGAAAGCAATTAAGGTAATTTTCTGTTTTCTATTAATTAATTATAAAACAATATTTTACACAGCAGCATCTTTAAATAAAATGATAACTTCTTCAGAATGACTGCTAAAGAACTGAAAATAGTATATAGATTGCCATGTATTACTGAAGTTTATAATAACCGAAATAATGTTATTTAGTTAAAAAAATATGTTTCAATATGTTAATTACTGATCTGCTTGGGGGATGAAGACTATTATGTTGTAGATGTAAAGTTATTTGTTGCTATTTCTTTCTTTTGAACACTTGGTTTGGGAGAGAGAAACTCTGAATGAATGGCTCATTTTATAAATGGTTTTACTGACTTCTGTATTAACAGACTGAATAATTGGAGGTTGCCATTTGAATATACATTTCTCTGATATATACTAGCTATATAGCTGCTTCAGCACCACCACTGACTTTGTATCTCACTACATAGTATATATCTACTTATTTACTTTAACTACAGCTGTTCAACTCATGTTTTTAATGATTAAAAGCACACTTTTTTGAGTTACCTCAGCAGCCTAAAACGTTTTGGCCTCAGGTTTTAATTTTTCTTCTGTTAAAGATATGGAATTTATACATGAGCCATTCACTGCCAAAAAGGAAGACCTGCAAATCGGTGAATGATATGAGAAAAATGTAGTTAGAGGATGACCTTTGAACATTACAGGAAGTCCCAGTTTAGAACATTGCAACAGAAAGAAAAAGAAGTGTATTTATAGTTTGTGTCTGCATCTCCTATGGACGTGTACAATTCTACAATAAATTGGATGTAAGTGTATTATATTACCTTTGATTATGATACAGACTGTGTAAACCATAAATAATGCTAATTATTTCAAGCGAAATGCAAGTTAATTTATTTCATGTCTTATGCAATGTTGAGCAAAACATGTTAAAGATGAAATTTATTGTAAAACAAAGTCACAAGCTATAAATATGTTTTATTTATGATGATGCAAATCAAAAAGTGAAACACTTCTGCTAGTATGCTTTCTTTGCAGTCAGTTACAGTCCCAAAATATTCAGTAGAGACCTGAAAATTACATCAGAATTCCACACATCCTTTTCTACAATGTAAATTAGCAGTACCACAAACACTGAACTTCCAGAACATAAGAATCCAGTGTAAAATAATGATAGTCACTGTAACTGCTTTTTAATGTTTGGAATACCATGTTCATGCAGTTGAATAGAAGCAGCCAGCATATCCTCAGGATTACTGGGATAGAGGGGTGTCTGTTATGACCACCTCATAAGTTTTATGGGAGTAATCCTTTGTGGAAGCTCCCTCTGATTGTGGAGTCCTTTTAGGTTCTCCTTACAGGAGAGTTTTTTTTTGAGTGGCCTTTGCTTCATAATTATTTGTCCCTTAGTCTTGGATGGTTAGTCTTGCCTAAGTGTTTAACATGGGCATGTGAGAATGGTTTGGATTCCTTAAGCCTGGATAGGCTGTTTATTTATTTATTTTTTCATTTGTACTGCTTCTAAGGGAGTCCTTTTGCTTGAATTGTGAGTAGTTGGCCCTGGAAAGGGGGTCCACTGCTTTTGGACTGTCTGATCCAGCTGAAGTACTGTGTTCAATTTTGGCAGTGCCTGATAAAACTTGTGGCTTTGCTTTCTTCTGTGGAACTCAGCCCCCCCCCCCCCCTTGTTAAGAGGATGTTAGTGCTTCTGGGAGTTAGAGTAGCCCTCTGAGGCCCCACATTTGGCTATTCTTGTTCAAGAAGATTAAGTTGGAGGTACATGTTGGTCTCACTGAAGTATAGGTAGAGTTATTAGTGTTTATTGAATTCTAGGCACTTGGTATGAGAAATACAAAGATTCAGATGGAGTAAGAACTAAAGTGCATTTATACCAAGAACAATAAAAGAGAAAGAAGAGGAAGGAAGAGCGAGGAAGAGAAGGAAAAAAGAAAAGTGAAAAAGTAATAGGGAAAGAAGCAGAAAGATGTTTCAAAATACAAACCTTATAGCATTCTAATTTCAAAATATAAGATAAAAAAAAAATTTTATTGATAGCCCTCTCCTTTCCTCTTCCAATGAATCCTATTTTTTTTTTTTAATATTTTTATTCATTTCCAAAAACAAGAAAACATGAATGCAGGTTATTTATGACAATGAAGTATTTACAAATTATTTAAAAAGGTAGGCTAAAAACTCTAAACAGATATCAAACATTAAAACCAAAATAAAGTATTTACAAGGATGTCTATTGTTGACATATAATTGACTTTCTATACAATTGTTTCCTGATTATAATCTGCTGCAGTCATTATTCTCCAGTATTTCAGTTACTTTTTGCCATGCTACGTATAATGATGTAGTTCTTTCAGTTCTTCCTTTAATAGTGTTCATTTCCAATTGCGATACTGCTGACACCATATTCATGAATTGCTTAAAAGTTGGAGAAGCTTTGGATTTCCAGTTTGATGTAATGTTCTTCCTTGCAATAGCTAGGAGAGTCCATAAGATTGCATATTTTGTTCTTGGCATACAGTTGGGTACAGGTGCATTAAACAAAATAATAGATTTGGAAATCTGGAATTTAACATTGAATATCATTTGCAGAAAATAATTTATTTTATCCCAATATGGTTTAATCAAATGGCATTGATAGAACATATGTTGCCAGTCTGCTTTTATTGATAAATCACATCTCCAGAAGCCAATATTTTTCTTAAACATAAGTTCCATTTTATGAGGGGTTACATAAGATCTGTGTATTAATTGCCATGTAAAAAGTCTCCAATGTAATGAAAGTGATGTCTGCTTTGGAGAGAGAAGAATTAGTTTTTTATCTCTGTTATTTGGCACATGTCCATTAACTGATCTATAATAATTCCATATTTTGTCATTATTATGCATTTTTATTTTTTTGTTTGTTTGATAAATAGATGATAAGTATCCCTTTCCAGTAATGGGTTGATTCATTAGTAATATTATATGTTCTATAAGGTTAGGAACATTTTGTCTTATTGATGGTTGCATTGTTTCTTGTTTGCTTAATATATACTGTCTTAATTCTTGTACATGTAACCACAAACTATCTTCCATATTTAATTTCTGTTTAATCTGGTCTATTGTCAGAGGTTTTCCAGAGTTTAGCAATTGATGCCAATATATTAATCCCTTTTCTTTAAGCATGTTGACTACTTCCATATTAAATGTTATTATATTAACTTGTGTGTCCGCTACTGGATATAAAAGAAATGACCATGCTTTAATATCAGGATTGCTATTAATAAGATTTTGGAAAATTTTTAATGTATAAGTAATGTATTTGGAACTTATATTTTTATTCTTATGTATCATCATATATTCCTTCATCAGCCATAGAAAATTGTTTGGTATGAAATCTGTATACTTATTTGCTACTACAAATCCTGATTTTAACCAGATTCTCTCATGAACTAGCTTCCATTTTGATGTATATTTTGTATTTAGCCATAATGATATTGTTTTAATAATGGATGAATGCAAATATATTTCTATGTCTGGTAAACCTATGCCACCTATATCCCAATCATCTAGATAATACTTCATAGCTATCCTTGTTTTTTTTGGATAAAATAGGATTCTTACCATTAAATCATTTAATTGTTTTAGGTGCGATTTAGCTGGTGGCAAAGAACAAGCTTGTATGACATAAAGAATTTTTGGAAATATGATCATTTTAATTATATAAAGCCTTTCTTACATTGTAAAGAAGAATTTATTCCATCTTTATATTAGATTTTTAATATTATTTAAGGTCTCTTTATAATTTGTTTCAATTGTAGTATCTAGGTTGTTAGTTATTATAATTCCCAAGTATTTAATTATATTATTGGTAGAGATATATTTATGGTATTTTTCATTTAGATCTTTTTTATTAGTATTTATAAGCAATACATTTGTTTTGTTCTCATTAAATTTAAGACTTGAAAAGTTTTGAAAGTTTTGAATTGAGTCCCATAATGCTTTTAAACTGCTATTATTATTTTTTAAGGTAATTAAAATATCATCAGCAAAAAGTTGAATTTTAAGCTCTAGGCTGTTGTCTAGTTGTATTCCTTCAATATTTTTATCCATACGTATATTATTTGCTAAGGGTTCAATGACTAGCGCAAACAATAATGGAGAAAGAGGGCAGCCTTGTTTTGTGCCCTTAGTTATTTTAATAGATTTAGACAGACAAGATCCCAGTTTTATATAAGCCAATGATTTTTCATATAATGATTTTATTAACAAAGTGAAGTTGTTTGAGAAGCCATATTCTTCTAAAACTAACTGCAGATAATCCCAGTTCACTGAATCAAATGTGCTATTTATGTCTAAGCTAATAACATTCATTTTGTTTTTTGTGACATTTATATAATCAATTAAGGAAAGAATTCTTTTAATGTTGTCATAAGTGTTCCTATCTTTTATAAAACCTGTTTGATCCTCCTCTATCAAAAGTGGTAGTAATTGTTTTATTCGAGCAGCATGTATTGCCATAAAAATTTTATAATCTATATTAAGAAGTGAAATGGGTCTGTATAATGAACATTCACTGGGATCTTTATTTTGTTTCAGAATTGGTGATATTAATGTGTACTTCCAAGAAGGAGGAATGTCTTTACCATTTTTAACTGATGTAAAGACATTCAATAACAACAGCAAAGCCTCATTTGATAGTAATTTAAACATTTCTGAGGTGATATTATCTATACCTGGAGCTTTGTTTAATTTTAGCTTATTTACTTCAGCTTTAAGTTCTGTCATTATTATTTTTTTATCTATTAGTTGTACCTGCTCCTCTAATAACCTTACTTTAACATTGTTTTTGAATAAAGCTTTCAGTGCTGAATGTGTTTCTGTTTTCTCATTTTGATTATTAAGTTTATGAAAAAATAGCCTAAAAGCTTCTAGTATTCCTTCTAAATCAGATACTTTCTTTTTGGTTTCTATATTATGTATTTCCTTGATTTGATTTGTTTTAATAATCTTTTTAGTCCTATTTGCTATTCTTCATTGGTTTTTAGGGTTCATTGAATAGTAACATAGTTTAATTTTTTCTAAGTTGATCATTGTTTTGTGGTATAGCATCTCTAAGTATTTTTATTAGTATCTTCTAGTTCTTTTATTAAGTTGGTGTTTCCATTTTGAATATCAAGCTTTAAATTATCTACTTTTGACTGTAATTCCATTAATTCCTTATTCCACTGTTTTTGTTTATTTTTATACCATCCCACCACTCTTCCATATAGGTATGCTTTCAATGCATCCCATATATATATTTCAGATACATCTTTTGTAAGATTGATATCTAGGAATGTTTGTGTCTCTTTAATATAAAATTCCTTAAAATCTTTGAGATTTGTTATGTAAGATGGTATTCTTGTTACTGATATCCTTCTCTTGAAACATAAGTCTATCTCAAACGTTATGGTGTTATGGTCCGAAAGTGGACATGAAATTGTCTTGACTTTATTTAATTAAGAGGTTAAATCCTTTGTTATATACACTCTATCTGTTCTAGAGTATGTATTATGTCTATGGGAAAAATGTGTAAAGAATAGTGAATCTGGGATACTCTTTATGTCAACTATATTAAAAGTTTCAACAAACTCAGATAACAACTTTGTTAAAGGTGATCTCTTACGTGTAGTTTTAGTATCTGTGTCAGTTTCTTTTATAATGCAATTGAAATCTCCAGCTATGATTAAATTGAACTGAATGAGGCTCACCACAGCAATAAGAATAAAACCAACGATTTATTGATCTTACAAAGTCACAAACTGCAGTAATAAAATAAGTAAGTGCTTTCACGTTACTAGAACACTTCTTCAGACTTAAAACCACTGCTAACTAAACTCTCCTTTTATAATGCAATCCATTCAATTAATTACAAACCAATTAAATCATTAATCAATTTGTTAAAATTTTTTTTTAAAAAAACTTAAAGCAACAACTTCATTTATAACTTCATGTACATTGTATATGTATATATATATTGCAATAAAAACATCAAAAGTCAAATAAATATATATACACATATATGACAACAATTGCTAATAAATAAAAAATAAAAAATATAAAATATATATATATGTATATAAATAAACAGATACTAACAAAATATAAATACTGACAAAATATACATATGTCATAATCTAGTGTGCATAGGGGCGCGCTGCTAAAAATGGTTTAAGAGAAACCTTCTCATTCAAACCATGTCCCCTATGACTCTGCAACCTAATTATCCATCTCTTTTCACGTTCTTCATTAAAATTCCTTATATTCCCCAATCTATTTGTTTCTTTTATCAACTCAATAACATTAAAATTGAATTCATGTGTTATAACCCTTTTCTATTGTATGTCGTGCTAAAGCGTTATGTTCATCTTCCTTACTAATAGCATACAAATGTTCCCTAATACGTTCCTTGAGGCTCCTATTGGTTTTTCCTACATAAAAACTTGTAGAAAATTTGGCAGACAGCTAAATATATTAAATTCCTAGACTTGCAATCAACATAAAAGTCAAATTTATATTCACGTCCTGTATCAGGATGTATGAAAAACTTTTTTCCTGACAAATATATGCAATAGTTACAACTTCTGCATGGAAGTGTGCCCTGTCTATTAGTCTCCAAATCCCTTCTATCACTGTTATTTTCATAACACAATAACCTCTTTAAAGATTTCATATTCTTATAAGAAAAACTGGGTTTATCACCCACTACTTGAGCTATTTTTTCATCAGTAGTGAGTATACCCCTGTTCTTCTCTATAACACTTCTAATTCTTTTATTCATATTTGAATATTGAATGGTTACCCTATGTTTATTAACATTTCTATTGTCATTCTTCACCATATTCTCACTATTCCTATATAGGTATGGTTTACCTTTACCTCTTCTTACTACTTCATTAATTCCATAGACAGCATCAGCTTCATAATTACTATATCCCATTGCTAAAAAATCATTCTTCAACATATCCTGTTTCTTGTTATAGTTGTCACTATCCATGGTCAGATGTGACACTCTTAAAGACTGTCCTTTTACAATATTATCATATATATGTTGAGGATGCATACTTCTTCTATGTAACATGTTGTTCCTCCAACACGGTTTCCTATATATTTCAGTATGAATTTCACCATCTATCTTAATTATTTTTACATCTAAAAATTCTATTGCCTCATAGGAATACTTTTGTTCAAATTTCAAAAATTCAGTTGTCCCATTAATGTATCTAATAAATTCATTAAGTTCCATTCCAGTATCTCTCCACGTTAAAAACACATCATCTACAAAACGCTTATAAAACTTAATGTGTTTACTAAAATTAACATTTGGTAGAACAAAGGTACTCTCCCAATAAGCCAACACTAGGTTGGCATAAGAATTAGTGCATGGAGTACCCATCGCTACACCTTTTCTCTGTAGATAATAAATATCATGATATGAGAACACATTGTTCTCTAACACCAATTCAAGTAAGGCCAGGATCCTAATAATGGTACCCCTCACTACTCCTTTATCTATTATTTTGTTAGTATCTGTTTATTTATATATACATATATATATATATATATATATATATATATATATATATATATATAGATATTTTATATTTTTACAAGTTGCATATTTGATTAATTAATCCCCTTTGATGGGGTTGAATTTTCCAATACTTTTAAAATGAGTTAAAGAAGGTCTTAATTAATTTAATTTTTTTTATGGTTGATAATGGATGGGGTCCTTTTTTTAAAGGGTATACAGATTTTTGGGGAACTTCAGGAGGTTGGCCCAATTATATTTCGTGGGCCCCTTTGGAGGGTATTTTCAAATTTTTTGCTATGGCCCATTTCAGTCATTGAAATTTGTCCCCAAACCCCCCGTGTTTTCTTGTTTGAAAATAAAAAAAATGGCCCGGATGACCCTGTCCCATTTTGGGCTTTACTCTGGTCCAAATTACCCTGTTTCTTCATTGCCCGTTTGCAACCCCCCATTTGGGTTTCATTAAGTATGATTTTTGATAATGAGTTTTTTAACCCTTTTCCGGTCGATAGGGAGGACTCCCCCTTTTTTAATTTGGTATTTAAAAAACCCGTTTAAGGGGTTCCTTTTAAAAAAACTATTGGTCCAAAGCTAATTCCCTAGCTTTTTTTGAGTTATTTACCTTCCCTTTTGAGATAACTTTTCAATGGGGGTTTTTTTAGGGTCTTACACCCCCCATGAAGTGGGGGCCCCCCCGGATCCTTTTTCCAGGGGACAAGATTAAACACCCTTTTAAGTTTTAATTTTATTTAGCATAAGAACACCAACCCCTCCCCTGGATTTTTTTCCTTATGACTTTCATGGGGGTTAAGTTTGGGGTCAATCCTCAAAAGCCCCTTTTGGGGAGGTTTATGAAGTACCTATTTAATTTGTAGGGTTAAATTTTAATCATTTTAACTAAATTTAATATTATTTTCCCCCAGGCAACAACTAAAAAGGTTAATTTTTTTTTTTTTTTTAAAATTTTTATATTTTTGGAGCCTTTTTTTTTACTTAAAATAAATGCTTCCCTTTTTTTTCTCCTTGTAGTAGTTCCCCCTTTTTTTTTTTTAATTTTTATGGCTTAAATTTTTTTAAAAAATTTATTTTTTTATTCCATCCCCACCTTAGGGGTTTAAAATTTTAATATTATTTATAATTTTTTTCCCCTCTCACCTTTAAAAAAACCCCAAAATTTTTTAAATGTAAAGGTTTTGAAAGTTTTTCATGGGTTTTTTTTTTAGGTAAGGGTACGGTTATTTTATTATTACCCGTATATATTTTTAACAGTCCCATTTGATGAAGTCAATTGTTTTTCCCCCCGTATGGTGACTATTTTCCATCATTTATTTATAATCCAGGAAATTTTTTGAGTGTTCATATGTTTAGTCAATTTGGGATTAAATCCCTAGTATAGGTTTTGGAGCATTTACCCCCCAAGTTTTGGAAATGGAGGTTTTATTTAATGGCCCTTTAAAATGTACAAAATTCGGCATCTTCCTAGGAATTACCTATGGCTCCATTCTCTTTCCCCAACCTTTTTTCCTTTTAATAAAATTTTTTTTGGGGTTTGGATTTTGGGGCCAAAAATATAGGTAAACCGTTACGGGGGCTCCAAATTGAACCCTTTCTTTAACCAAATGTTTCCCATATTAAACCTGAGTCGGATTTAGATTTGGGTTCTGGGATTGGGAGCATTTTTTTTTTTCCGGGTTTTTTTTGGTATTTAAAAAGCATTTGTTCCCAAACATTTTCCCATTATTTCATAGAAATTTACCTTACTTAATTTTTTTACATTTAAAAAAATTGTATAAAAACTTTTTTTCAAAATTTAAAAAACATTTTTTTTGTATTAATAAATTTTAATTCCTTAGTTTTTTTAAAAATTCCAGCGAAAAAATAAAATCTTTTTAACATTTGTATCAGGATGTATGAAAACTTTTTCCTGACAAATATATGCAATAGTTACAACTTCTGCATGGAAGTGTGCCCTGTCTATTAGTCTCCAAATCCCTTCTATCACTGTTATTTTCATAACACAATAACCTCTTTAAAGATTTCATATTCTTATAAGAAAAACTGGGTTTATCACCCACTACTTGAGCTATTTTTTCATCAGTAGTGAGTATACCCCTGTTCTTCTCTATAACACTTCTAATTCTTTTATTCATATTTGAATATTGAATGTTTACCCTATGTTTATTAACATTTCTATTGTCATTCTTCACCATATTCTCACTATTCCTATATAGGTATGGTTTACCTTTACCTCTTCTTACTACTTCATTAATTCCATAGACAGCATCAGCTTCATAATTACTATATCCCATTGCTAAAAAATCATTCTTCAACATATCCTGTTTCTTGTTATAGTTGTCACTATCCATGGTCAGATGTGACACTCTTAAAGACTGTCCTTTTACAATATTATTATATATATGTTGAGGATGCATACTTCTTCTATGTAACATGTTGTTCCTCCAACACGGTTTCCTATATATTTCAGTATGAATTTCACCATCTATCTTAATTATTTTTACATCTAAAAATTCTATTGCCTCATAGGAATACTTTTGTTCAAATTTCAAAAATTCAGTTGTCCCATTAATGTATCTAATAAATTCATTAAGTTCCATTCCAGTATCTCTCCACGTTAAAAACACATCATCTACAAAACGCTTATAAAACTTAATGTGTTTACTAAAATTAACATTTGGTAGAACAAAGGTACTCTCCCAATAAGCCAACACTAGGTTGGCATAAGAATTAGTGCATGGAGTACCCATCGCTACACCTTTTCTCTGTAGATAATAAATATCATGATATGAGAACACATTGTTCTCTAACACCAATTCAAGTAAGGCCAGGATCCTAATAATGGTACCCCTCACTACTCCTTTATCTATTATTTTGTTAGTATCTGTTTATTTATATATACATATATATATATATATATATATATATATATATATATATATATATATAGATATTTTATATTTTTTATTTTTTATTTATTAGCAATTGTTGCTATATATGTGTATATATATTTATTTGACTTTTGATGTTTTTATTGCAATATATATATACATATACAATGTACATGAAGTTATAAATGAAGTTGTTGCTTTAAGTTTTTTTTAAAAAAAAAAAAATTAACAAATTGATTAATAATTTAATTGGTTTGTAATTAATTGAATGGATTGCATTATAAAATGAGAGTTTAGTTAGCAGTAGTTTTAAGTCTGAAGAAGCGTTCTAGTAACGTTGCAAGCGCTTACTTATTTTATTACTGCAGTTTGTGACTTTGTAAGATCAATAAATCAATGGTTTTATTCTTATTGCTGTGATGAGCCTCATTCAGTTCATTTTGGATATATTTTTGTGATCTGCAGAGGCTCTTTATCCGTGAGCTGTCTTGTTTGGGATATTTTCTATTTTATGATTAAATTGCCTTTGGTATATTGTACAATGTCTTCTAAGTGTTGTTTGGCCACTCTAACACCTATTCCTGGTATCCAATAAATATTCACTAATGTATATATCATTTCATTGACAGATATTGTCACTAGACAAAACATTCCTGAGATGTCATGGAACGTGTTTATGATTTTAGGCATTAAAGTAGAGTTTTTCCACAAAATTGCTACTCCCCTTCGCTTCTGATTATAGGCAGAACTTACTAGAATTGTATAATTTTTATTGTTTATTTTATTTATGTCTTCCTGTGTAAGGTGTGTTTCCTGTAAAAATACTAGTTGCGCTTCACATAGCTTTAAATATCTATAAAGACTTCCCCTTTTGCAGCTATTATTTAAACCATTTACATTAAGAGATATACATTTTGCAATTGGATTTATATTAGCTTTGCTTTTATCCATATTCATATACTCGTAACAATGTGTAGATGTGTGTACATGAAGAGAATGACTTGTTCTTTCTTCTTCCAACAGTATTACAATAGATTATAGACACCCAATAAAAGTAAATTACAAGATCATAACTGAGAACAATATAAGATAAACAACCACCAAACCCTCCATGAGAAAAAACATCTCATCCTTGAATGATCTAATCATTCAAGCGATCTCTCTAAGTCTGCATTTCAGCATCCTCCCATGGCCCCGCCATATGGTAGTTTTATAATGAAAAGTATCTTATATATCTTTTAAGTATACATGTATCTGTCTTAACAGATTACTTAAATACAGTCTTTATCTATTTTTAATATTTTATAAAACACTAAGGCAACACAACTATACATAGATTTAATACTTAACTATTTGGTTTTGTTTAAATTGTAAAGGAAAATCTTTTATTTTAATATATCTTTTGTGTAGCAATAACGGTTATGCATCTTAAAAATAATATGCTTGCTGTCTATCTCCCTTGTAGTGTGAGTGGCATTCATAGGTATCAAATTTATTGTAATGGTCTACCTATATATATATATATATATATATATATATATATATATATATATATATATATATATATATATATACATATACACACACACATATATGTATATATATATATATATATATATATATATATATATATATATATATATACATATACACACACATACATACATACACACATATATGCATACATACATAAAAAAAAAAAATGTTAAGCATTATATGCATCAGTTAACCATGCCACAAGTTGATTAAATCAGAAAGTATCCTTAACAATGAATATAACGTTACATTTGTATTGTCATTTATCAGTAATCTTATAGTTTACTTTTAATTCAAAAAGTCATATTTTAGTGGTATGAATGCTACTAATTTGTTTTTGGCATTGGTATTATATAGTTTAAGACTATATTTCTTAGCAATTCCTATATATTTATTAGTGCCACTGGCATATTTCATCGCTAGTGTACCACATATGTCATATGTCAAATAGCAACTCATACTCCTTATGATATTACAGGATTTATCTGCAGCATTATAACTGTAAGGTTGGAAAATATGAGAAGCAAAATAGACTTTAAATATGCTATAACACAATTGTTTGGTACTTATTACTGTCAACTCTTCTACATACACAGGAAAAGATAACCTTATATGACCATCAACCATTTTCCTTCATTTTTCTCTTCATCCTTCTATTCTCCATTTTTAATAAATATTTGTTTCTATTGTGGCTTCTTTGAATTTAGTGAGGGTACTCCATATCATATTATAGATAATATACAACGTTCAAACGGAGAACATGCCCAATATAGAGACATATTCTCAACTCAAGTGGTCCACACCATATATTTATAACACTGCAGTCAGAAATATACTAATGAATGTGCAATAACTAGCAGCTTTGCAGCATGTGTGTGTCTCTAACAAGGACATACCTATAGGATATTAAAAAGAATAGATAGCACGCTCTTGTTTCATAATTAACAAATGCCCTGGTATTTACTTTCATAGACAGAAATTAGACCTGTTACTTATATGCATATCAGGTACCAACAGCAATATGTTAGTAAATGCCTACGCTATTCAAATCATGTTTTAATGCTGATTGATATGAGATGTAGCTGACAATGGCTTTAGCGTTTGTGATGTTATATAATATATATTCAGTATTATAAGTAAAAGTATGTTTCATGTCTATTTGCAATCTAAGGTTCAAGGCTGATCAATTTAGACATACAAGACAATCCCTTTAGCCTTGGTTATATAATGGGAGTTACTGTGTCTCTACACAACCATTCATTTTCAGTGAGGATGTTCTATATTAATATAACTTGCCTTTAATAAAAGCATACTTATAATTCAGCAGTTCTTTCCTATATATATATATATATATATATATATATATATATATATATATATCATAAGCAAGACTGAGATTTTTTCTTGCTCATTACTGCTTAATGATTGTGCTACTTGAACAATTTAATATTTGCAGAGTATCTTGATAATTAAACAGCAACTCCTTTTTACCCTTAAAATGTCTAATAACACATAGCTACATTCATGAACCTTAACTGACTTACTATCCTTAAGGTTGAGTATACTAGCTGCAGTGTGTTTACAAATATGTTATATAGTTCCAGTCAAGGACAAATATATTTAATTTTTATAAAATTAAGTTAAATTATAGTAATTTATGTGGGTGATCTTATCATAAAAGATTATAGTAAAGTCTGTATATGTTAACTATTCATACAGTTTCTTCCAAGTGATATACTTCTTTTTAAGCTTTGTGTGCTGTTTATGTGTACAATTCAAAATGAATAACAAATATTACAATATAATAAAACGTCATGTATGTGCTGATACCTTCTAAATTCATTAGGTACTTCAGTGTACTTTTAATATTTGTTAAAACTGTAAAAGCACTTTGCCATCCCATAAATAGTGTGCTGGTTACTTTAAGTAGCTTAGGAGCTGACACCACACCCATACTGTCTTGTTTTAGTGCTGACATCACTCATGACTGTTTAATTTCATTTTGTGCTGTTAGAAGGTTTGACACACTGTAATGGATTCTAACTGAAGAACCTTCATTCAGGGGTGGTAAAATAAGAGTTCCCAGCTCGTGACCATGGCAGGAAGACAAAAACAAAGTAAGTGAAGTTTTTAGGGCTTTTTTTAAACTGAACACCAGCTCATTAAACTTCTATTAGTTTTCTTAACATTTAGGGCAAATATACAAGCCAAACAGTTGTTTGTTAGTCAAAAAGGCACTTTTAGCATCAAAGAATAGATAATTACTTTTCAAGGCACTTTTTGACAGTTATTACTATCAGTTTTTATATATTATTATGTGTATTAAATACATCAGTTTAGATATTTCATGCAGCTTAGTGTAAATAATATAAAAAGGAATCATGCTCATTTAAACACACCACATTAATATGTCAGTGTAAATACATCATATTCTATACTAGCAGTAAAAGGCAGATAATGTATAAATGAACTATCTAAACATCATTTAGAGTTAGAAAAACCATGACTGTAAGTATTTGCACTGTAATAGAGAAAGATATGTTACCTTGCTTTCTTTAAGGTTGTTTCCTTTAGTTATAAAATGTCCTGCTTATCTTGTATTTATATTGTTTCAAAGACTGACACATGTGTAAAGCATGAATGCTTTCAAAGAACTTTTTTGCCTTACAGAGCAAATAGAAGACAATGTTTGTGTTTTTCATATGTCTTTTATCGTTTCTTCTTCTTCTTGTCAGCAGTGCTCCATTAATTTTTTCCTAAGTGACTCTTAACCCCAAATTGGGAGAAATCCATTTCTTCCACATTATCCAATGTTTTATTAGCTGAAAGATAAGAAACTGTTACTTGCAGAGTGTCAAAAGTTTTAGGACCTTCAGTAAAAAATATTTTTATTCTTGCAGGGAACAGCAAGTGGACTTTAAGTTGTCTTTTTTTCAATTCCATTATCAGAGGGAGACATTCTTTTCTTGCAGTTATAACTCCAGCAGAATAATCATTATCAAATCTGATTATGTTGTCTTTGTATTTAACTGGAGAAGTTGACTATGCTGTTTTTAAAATAAGTTCCTTGTCCTGTGATGAAAAAAACTTTACTATTATTGATCTCGGGTGATTTTTTGATTTGATGGTTGATGAAGCAGCTCTTAAGGATCTGTGGGCTCTTTCAATTCCATAAGAAAGAGCTTCAGGCAATTTTAAAACTTCTGGTAACCAGGTAGTAAGGAAAGTCACCATGTTATCTCCCTCTGTTTTCTCTGGTAGCCCATAGATGGAAAGGTTATTTCGTCTGGACCTGTTCTCTAGATCCTCTATTTTATTTTGTAATGAAGCATTTTGTTGTGATAAAAAATGTAGCTGAAGATCTTGTTCTGAGAGTCTGCCCTCAGTATCATTTAAGGATCTCTCTATGTCAGCTATTTGAGACTTCTGTTGCATCATAATTTCTTGTAGTTGCTGTATTTGTTTTGTAGATCTCTCCTCAAAAGTGTCCAGTTTGGTATTCATTTTGTCAAATTTCACTGACAAGTCTTGTATAGCATTTAATAAAGACTGTATCTCCTTTTTCATCGTCTGGTCCTGTGTGGTATGCTTAGAAAAGCTCATTTTCAGTAGATTCAGATACCTTCCTTCTTGTTTTTGACAGGAAAAATAATGTTTAAAGCCAAATTTTATGCACTGTAGACTTCTAGTGATATTAGTAGAAGTAATTCAACAAAATAGGTTTGTCCTCTACAATATCTAGTTTTTAAAAATTCCTGTCAGAAATATCTTTTGAGTGCAGAGCTGAGAAAAGATGCTGCCAACCAGTCTACATCCTAGCCACGCCCCAATGAATCCTATTTTAATGGTGGTTGATTAGAGTGTTGGAGAGAGGAAAATTTAATTAAAGTTTTACACTATTATTTAAGCTGGTGGTACAATAATCAGTACTTGCTGTAACGTTTATAATGCCTCCATACTACCAAATGAATGACCTGGATGAGATCTGTGTATTTTTATAAAACTTTAGGGCTTTATACAAAAGCATTCTTTCATCATGTTTAGGTGTACTGGTGCTTTCACCATATTCAGCTGTACTAATGCTACTAAGTTTTTTAGCTATTAATATGCATACATAACATATATATATATATATATATATATATATATATATATATATATATATATATATATATTCTTTCTCTTGTTATAGTGCTTGGCTTTTTTATGACTGCCCATGTAACTTGATGGTGAATATTTATTAGCCTAAATATATAAGCAATAAGTCAAGAGTGCCTTATAGATATATAAATAGCTATTTAGATTTTGACAGTGAATCAATTTACTAGATCATTTTCCCTTTCATTTGAGAGTATTTTATTTATTAGGTTGTTACTTAAATGGACCATTAGATAGTAATAGAAACATTAAGACCAATTTAATGAATCTGTTAAGTTTAAAGTCAGAAATATGCATTTAATAGTGCCATAGTTCATGATAGCTACAATTTAGTGTCTTACTGTTTTAAGTCTGATCATAGTTTGTTTAAATTATAGTGAGAATATTTCATAGATGTTTTCGAATATAAAGTTGTCTTATGATAGGTATAACAAATATATACAGTGTAGTTGGGATGGGTTAAATAAATAATAAACTATTTAAATGTTTATATAGATTTGAATATGGAATGACTATCGTTAGCAGTCTTTGATAGTGATTAAGCATTGGACTACTCTAAATCTATGGATTTATTTTCAAATAATTTAAATATATAGATACAAGCTTTGAATTTTAATTAAAAATATTTTATTATATTATTCATTTTATCTCCATTGCATAGGCTTATTAAGTAAGATGTCATTATTTTGATTCATTATTTTGATTTATTATAGATGAATAGATGTATCTTATTTGTTCTTAAACAAAATTTTAATCATTATTGGTAGGAAGCTATTAGAAACAATGTATAGTACTAAAATCATTTTTAGATGTAAAGTATAAAAGAGGATAGAGATTTTGTGAAGATGATTTGAATGATTATATCATCTAATCAGGAACGTTATATTGCATGGTAGAGGCTGTAAAAATATTTGTTAGATAATTCTACATTTCATGTTCGGGGTTGTAAATAGATTTGTTACTTTATTAAGTAATTTTTATTATTTGTCCATAACAAAGGAGTTGAAATTCAATATCTGTCTGAGGTTAGTAAATCATTATTTCATTTTGCTAGACCTGACTAAGTTTAGAAATGACAGTGCTTAAATGTATTTTGTCAAATACACATGGGCTAAACAGTATGAAGAGGGGTGGTTTGTTTAACTATCTTAGAATCAACAATGCTGATAAGAAAGACATTGAAAAGTTAACATATAAGCATTACTCTATATTGGCTGATTCATGTTATAATACCAAAAGGAAAAGCACTATGATATTATGGAAGACCATCCACAGCAAAGGTAAAACGTAATTTAATTGATAAGTGTTTTCATACTCAGAGCACTTCTTCACCACCATTAACAAAACACAATTGAGTGCAAAACACTTTATATAGTCTCTGTTAAAACCAGATCACATGATAAAATCAATTAACCACAAAATCATTTAAATAAATTGCGAGCTTTTAAAAAAGGTCTTAAAGGCATCCTGCCATTAAGACCTGGATATCTATCAGCATGTAGTTTAGTCATCCATCTGATCTCATGTTGCTCAGTTATATTCCTAAAATTATCAAGCCATTGTCCTGCAGTTAAACACTCGAATAGCCTAAACCTAAAGGAGTGTGAAGAACCTTTATCAGCTACATTTGCCCAAAGCATTTTTGACATCAAAAGTATTCATAACTGCAACATGCTCAATAACTCTCTTGCAGCGATCTATTCATTTTTCCAATATAAAACGAAGGGCATGAGAGACAGGAAGACATGTAAACTAAATTATTCATTAAGCAATTAGCTGTTGCATCAACCTTAAACCTATAACCAGTAATTGGATGGCAAAGCAAAGTACTGCTATCTGTATAGGAGCAGGAATCAAGTGGTAAAAAATGCTTTGGGCATACATGCACTTCACACTCCTTTAGGTTCTAATTTAAGTGATTTTGTGGTTAACTGATTTTATCATGGGATCTGGTTTTAGTAGAGACTATATAAAGTGTTTTGTACTCAATTGTGTTTTGTTAATGGTCTGAAGAAGTGCTCTGTTTGAGTACGAAAATGCTTACCAATTAAATTACATTTTACCTTTGCTGTGGATGGTCTGCTGTGCTTTGTTTACTTTTGTTAATAGCTATATATATATATATATATATATATATATATATATATATATATCTTGGATGCCTGGAACTGATTCTAAAGTAGTAAAAAAAATATCCAAATCATATAACTATACAAGTAAAATGTGGCAGGGGATTTTAATTGTATACTTACAGAAAGACACATCTAATGACTAGATATCCAAAATGATTGCCACTGCTAAACAGTTCATTTTACTAGTTTGGATATTAGAACTATTTATGATTTAAAATTGGCAAATACTGTAAATTATTCCCATTATTCCTATAAATTTGGTACCCAAATGAATATTGATAAAATATTCACTTCTAGTGGACTGTACTCGAAAGTAGTTGTGGGCAAAGGGTAGTTGACTAAAGTGTAGAAGCTGGGAAAGTTCAAGCCAGTTTAACTGTTTAAGTGATGTATAGTGATGTGATCTATATGTGGCACAAGTGGCAAATCTTGTTATTTTATTGTAGCAAGGTTCCACTTAGATTAAGTCAGTTTTCTGGAGACTGATAAATACTGGGTAGGCAAGGAGGAATGTAGACAGGAGGTGTGTGCGAGCTATGGTAGCTTTTGTGTTGCTTGTAAGAAATTGTTTATTTCTGTATGGTAGTCATATTTTGTGAACCTTTTTGATAGTTTTGGGCTATGCAAATGCGAAATTTCAAGTTATTGTCAATTTTGACCCCAAGCAGTTTAGTATGAGTAAATGCGGTAATTATAGTTTTGTTTCTGGACAAGATATTAAAAGATTGGGAAGGTAAAGGGGAGCTGGTTGAGCTAAAAAGGAGCTTAGTTGTTTTGGGATTTAGAATTAGCTGGGAGTTGGTGAGCCATGTTTCTACAGTCAGAAATGAATATTGGGTTATGGTGTGGAGGTCTTGCAGTGTGTGGGGGTGTGCATATTAGTGTGGAGTTGGCATATTTTATTACAGAGGTGTATGGTGCAGAGGTGCTCAACTGGCTAGTAAATAGAGAGTAGTAGAGGTCTAAGTATTGAGCCTTATGGAACTGCTATGGTGACTGGAAGAAGAGGGTAATGTTGGCATTGCCATTGGATGACTTGCAGTCATCCTGCTAGGTAGCTTTAGAGCCATATGAAAGTGGAACTGCTGAGGTTTAGAGTGGAGAGAATACTGATGAGTTTATTGTGATTTACCATCTCAAAGGCTTTAGATAAATCTAAAAAAAATGCAGATGCAAATTGTGCATTATTTCTATGGTGGTTCACTGTGTTAGTAAAGGACAGTAGAGCTGTGGTGGTTCTGTGAAAGGGACGGAAAACATGTTGGGTATTTGATAGTACTTTGTGTGAGAAGGTAGTTCATTAGTTGGGTGTGCACAACTCTTTCAAGTGTTTTGGATAAGAGAGAGAGATGATGGTAACTGGGTGATAATTGGTGAGTTCAGTGGAATTACCACCCTTGTGTAGTGGTAGAATGTGTGAGGCTTTCCATATTACAGGTACCTGACTTTCAGATATTGATCAGTTTATAAGTATGGCTACTGGGTAGGCTATTGCTTCAGCTGCAATTTGTAGAAATTCTCCTGGAAGGTTATTAGCAGCTAGAATTGTTGGTTTAAGTTTTTGAAGTCATTTTTTTTATAGATTTAACAGATACTGCATGTAAGTTAAAGCAGATGTAGAATCTAGGGAGTTGGTGGTATTCTGGGGGCTAAAAGGGGTAGGGTTCCCTACTATACCTTGAGAGTTTGCTAAGGATTGTACAGTTTCTGTGAGAATTTATTGATCTGGGTTGCTATATTGTCAGAATTGTTAGTTGTTAGGGTAGGAGTAGTGGTTTTACCTGAATGAAGTATGTTAGTAATAGCTGCCCAGACTTTGAGAATTTGTGTATGTTTATTTTGGAAGTTTTGGTAGTCGTTGATTTTGTCCAATTTTTCTAGTTTTTAGTTTTATTCCAAATTTCTAGGTATGTTTGCTTAATTGTTTGTGTTTTGTTTTTATGAAATTGTTGTCAGGATTCATCTCTAGCTTTAAGTAAGGATCTACATTCTTCAGTTAGCCAGGGTGCATAATTAGATTTTACTCTGATAGTTCTAGGTGGTGCATGGTAGTTTAGAATGTTTAAGAATATGTTGTTGAATGGGTTTACTTCATCTTCTAGTGGTAGCTGTTTGAGGGGCTTCCAGCTACAACTATTTAGAGCAGTGATAAAGCTATTTAGGTTGATTTTTTTTTGTTTATGATTGGGTGGAAGATAGGTTAGATAACTTGGTGAGTCCGAGTTCTAAGAAGAAAGGTTGGCTGATGGTCACTTAGACTATCTTGTAGACAGCCTGATTGAGATGCTAGAGAGGGGTTGCTTACCAAAATCCAGTCCAGGATTGACTGTCATTTGGAAGATTTATCCTTCCTTGTATGGGAGGTGATGAGTTGGGTGAACCTGTGGAGGTTTATATGGGATGATGGATTTTCTGAAGAGAAATAAAGCCAGTCAATATTGAAGTCACCCAACAGGATTTTTTCTTGTGGGAGGGAATTAGAAATCCAAAGTAGTATGTTTTCCAGAGTGAGGATATTGCTTCCTGGTAGGATATAACCACCTATGATATTAATGTGTTGTTTATTTTGGGGATTATTTTTTAATTTGACAAAGATGAGTTCTGTGTTGTCAAATTCAGGAATGCTTGTGTCTAAGTGGTTTAGAGTTAGATGATTTTTAAATAAAATAGCTACACCTCCAAGTGTGTTATTTTTAATATATCTGGAGAGTAAAATGAGAGTAGGGCATGC
Organism: Protopterus annectens; assembly: GCF_019279795.1. Lineage (NCBI taxonomy): Eukaryota > Metazoa > Chordata > Ceratodontiformes > Protopteridae > Protopterus > Protopterus annectens. Next base: position 1,472,673,646 of record NC_056746.1, read on the forward strand.
AGGTCATTAACTTTATTAGCAATACTTCTGATATTCATGTTGAGGAGGAGTAAGGAGGATTTGTTTTTTTCTGTAGAGTTCTGAAGTTAATTGTGTTAAGAGTATTTTACTATGGTGGGTGTTGGAGTGGGATCAGTATTGGGGTGTATGTCTCCAGATTGGTTTAACTGATTATGTGTAAGTAGTGTTTGACAAGCTTGTCTAGTAGTTTTTTCTAGCTTTTGAGGGGTGTGGAAAATGTATCTTAGAGGATGAAATTTGTGTAGGTGGAAGTCTGAGTATGTGGTAGAGAAAAGGGTTGGAGCTATACTATAGTTGACTGGTTTGTTTGGACATGTAGGTTGTGAGGTCTACCAGGGAGAGAACAAATTGTTCTGTAGAAGAGTGTGGTACAATGTGAGGAAGTATAAGAGTAGTAGCATAGAACTACTGATGGTTTGGAGGAGTGTTATGTGTAAGTAAGTCTTTTTAAGGGGAATCATTTTATTAGGATAATTTGAAATTGTGTGATATGAGATAGATAACGTGGGTGGTTTGTGGCTAGGTTGTTTGTGTAGAGGTTTGAGTGTGTAATGTGCTTGAAAGGCTGTAGAAGGTTCTGTGTAAGAAATGAGATATAGCTAGCAGGAGATGGTGGATATTATCAGCTTTACGTACTGATGTTCTATAGTAGGGGTGTTTTTTACTGTGGTCAGCTGATTTTGTTAATTAGGAAAGTATGGTTTGTGATTGGTTGCTATGCCAGTGGGGTTAATAGGTACAAATTGAGTAGGTGGTGGATGGGAATAGGGGTAGGATAGGGAAGTGGAGTGAGCCTGAAGGGCGAACGGAGTGGGCTGGACATGGCCCCTAGAGCAGCTCTGGAAGAAGAAAAACAATCAGTAAGGTAAGTTGTAATAGGTACAGTGTTGGAAGTAGTGGAGAGAGGATGGAAGGAATAAGTTATAGTTATTTTCAGAGAAAAAAGATGCCTTAGGAGAGAGGAAACAGGTAGTGGGAGATGGACAGACAGGCACAGTAGTAGAGTTTTTTAGTGAAAGAGTTGTCAAGTTTAGAAAAATAATAAATGGAGGAATAAGAGGGTATTAATTTGTAGAACACTGTGCTAGGATTGCCCAAAAGGCTTTCTATTAACTAGCAGAGGTATTAAGTTTGAGAGTTAAATGGATAGAACATTATGTAAGGTTTCAGCAAAAATGCTTCCTATTGAATCACAGGAGGTGTTGAGCATTAAGTGGCATGGAGTGAGTTATTGGGTTGAGAGATTATTGGGTGATGTACAATGAAGCTGTATAGTTGAAGACCGAGGAGCAGAAACAAAAAGTAGTAATACAATTTTTTTTATCACGTACATTCAGTATTTATGGTCAGACTCCTGGGTAGTTGGTTCAGGCTTTCACCAAGAAGGATGGATTTTCACTGGTGTCAACTTTGGGACAATCTGCTTTGATCACTAATGAAGGAGTGGTCAGTTATGGGAGTATTTCCTAATAAGAGTGGAGCAGATTTATGCAATAATTAATGTAATATTAATGGAAACTATCTGTACACATAAAGTATAGTGAAAGGGTAAGTAACTTAGCAAAAATGTTAAGGTAGTTAACATCTAGTGCCAGGCACTTTTTTTAGCAATTTATGAAGTAAATTATAAATAATTAGAGACTAGGGGTAGCTAGTTTTGATCTAGAAGCTGTACAACAGAGGAACTAGTAGCTGACAAGAAACACAACCTAATGCATTTGAAGTCACTGCAGTATAGAGCTCAAAGACGACCACCATATACAATAATGCACTCTCTATCCCTAAGTCTTGAAAATCGATAGTGGCAATGGGGGGGTGGCAGGTAGGATTGTAAGAGTATGAGTTAGCTTTAACTCAGTAGTGATATAGTGTTTAGCTACGCTGCAACTAATTAAAGTAGTTGTGTTACAGTTGTACAAATTTAGAATAAGGTGCGAGAGGGGTTAAGATGAAACACTGCAATTATTTCTGTAACAAAAAATATGGTGAACCAAACCAAGGTAGAAGCTGGCCATATTTTTTTTTTTTATTTATTTTTATTTTACATTTGTTGACCGGGCTAGTCCAGCTGGATATATGTCCATTTTCAGTGGAGGCCCAGGGAGAAAAGCTCCAACAGTATTACAAGTAATTCACAGAAACAGGCAATACAAGGTAAAAATTATTAACACATTGAGTCAGAACATGAGATATACATGCAGACAGGCATAGTCATAGCAGGAAATTACATAAACAAAGTTTAGTAGATATTTGCTATACAAATTCTAAAAATATAAGTATATAATATGGAAAAAGGTGAAAAAGAAAATAATTAAAATATTTTAAAAATATATATATTTTTTTTTACATATGTCTATAGGATGTTGTGTGAGGAGGAATTAAGGAGGAAAGGAAAAAGGAAGGTTAATCTGGGTTGTTACAGGAACAAAGCCAGTCTTTATTGAGATGTGTTTTCAGCTGTCTTTTAAAGAGTGGAAGATTAGACAAAGATGAGATATCAGATGGCAGTTTGTTCCACATTTTTCCAACAGAGTTAGAAAAAAGGCTGTCACCTGCAGAGTTATTGGGTTTGGTAATATTAACCAGTAGTTTGTTTGAAGAGCGTAGATGTTTCAAGTTATTATAAGGCATAATGAGGTTAGAGAGAATTGGTGTTTTAGAAGGCTGATATAGAATTTTGTGAGCAGTTAAGAGCTGTTGATAAATGAGCCTGTTAGGAAGTTCAAGCCAGCCTAGTTGTTTTAGGTTATGACAGTGATGGGTTCTGAAGAGGGATCCTGTGGCAAATCGAGCAATATTATGGTAAGATGTAGCAAGTTTCTTGAGGTTATTTTTAGAGATTGGTATAAATAGGGGAAGCATATAGAAGGGTAGAGATAAGGTGAGAACTAGCTAAGGTGGTCCGAGCTTCAGGTGTAAGGAATGGTTTGATTCTATAAAGGGAACCAATCTTTTGTTTATTACTCTTATTGTGTTGTTTATATGAGAATCAAAATTGAGATTGTTGTCAATAGTTATTCCTAGTAGTTTTGTAGTAGCATCAGGAGAAATCAGAGTGTTATCAGAGGAAGTAATAGAAGTTAAGAGAGGTTGATTTGTGGGTAGGTGAGAACAATAGCAACTTTGTTTTCTTGGGGTTGAGGAGTAGGCAATGGTCAGAGAACCAGTGTTCAACAGTGGAAAAAGCTTTTTGGGTAAGTGACAGGAGTTCAGTCTGAGAGGAAGTAGTGCAGATTATAGTGGAATCGTCTGCATATTGTATGCAAGTAGTGTTTGGAATAGCTGACTAGAGGTCGTTAATAAATATAGAAAATAGGAGTGGGCCAAGGATAGACCCTTGAGGTACACCTAAAGCGATAGGAAGGAGGTTAGATAATGAGTTTTTCCAAAGTACTGCCTGCTGACGGTTTTCTAGGTAAGATGTAAACCAGGATAAGGAAGAAGGATGAATTGAAAGAGATTTTAGTATGTGCAGAAGGAGTTTATGATTAACCATGTCGAAAGCTTTTGAAAGATCTATGAAGATAGAAGATGATAGATTAGTGTTGTTACGGTTATGGTTGATAGCGTTAGTAAAGGAGAGTAATGCAGTAGTGGTACTGTGAGAAGGTCTAAATCCATGTTGACTGTTAGCAAGTAGGTTGTTATGGAGAAGGTGGTTAAGGAGTTGTTTATGGATACACTTTTCCATGATTTTGGCTATAGGTGATAGTAATGCTATGGGATGAAAATGAGAGAAGTCATTAGAATTGCCCCCTTTGTGTAGTGGGATGATGTGAGATATCTTCCAAATGGAAGGGAAAATTCCTTCCTTTATAGATCTATTTATCAGGATTGAGATGGGATAGGCAATGGCTTTAGCTCCTATCTGCAGAAATTCTGCAGGAAGTTTGTCTGCAGAGGGTGTGGTGGGTTTAAGTTTATGGAGTAGGGATAAGATAAATGAGGTAGATACAGGTTGAAGGTAAAGGGGAAGAGAAGTGTGTAAAGTAGGTGTGGGTAATTTAGAGATGTGAGGAGGTAGGCGATTTGCTAGAGTTTGGATAGTATTGGTGAAGAAAGAGTTGAAGTCATTAGCTATTTGTATAGGATTATTTGAATTAGAGTCCTGGGGATTTGGTGTAAATGACTGGCCTGGGGATAGAAGATTATTAATACTAGCCCAAAATTTTTTGGGTTCTTTTTTGGTGGTTTGTTGTAGTTGAAAGTAATAGTTCTTTTTATCTGCCAGGATGGCTTTTTTTGTACTATTTCTAAGCTCTCTGAAGTTATGGTGGTCAGTTAGGTTCTTAGTGGAATGCCATTTATCCCAGGATTTATTTCTGAGAATGATTTTTTGCTTAGTATTGTTGGTTAGCCAGGGTGCTGTTTTAGCTTTGGTTCTAATAGTGCGACTTGGGGCATGGTGATCTAGTATGGATAGGAATGTAGAATTAAAGTATTCAACAGCATCATTAAATGGAAGTTATTTTAGTTGGGACCAATTACATTGTCTTAGTTCAGCAAGAAATTGATCAGAGTTGAATTGTTTTTTTGATTGTAGTGTTTTGTAGGTGGTAGGTAAGGCTAGGTTTGATTTGTGCCTAATATAAATCACAATTCCAGATTTATTCCAAAATGTTTATTGTGAGTGCTTTCACAGTAATACCAACTGCTTCATCGGGTGTATAACTGCAAAAGTGCTCACAATAAACATTTTGGAATAAATCTACATTGGTTTGGTTTACCATATATTTTGTTATTGGAGTATATATTGTTTTATTCTTGAGTGAACCATTTATCTTGTCTGCCACCTATAGTTTTTGGATCAAACAATTATTTCAGTGTTAGGTGTACTTTACAGGAAAATACCACCATCTACTGGCCAATTTTGCTTTTAGTTGCACAACTGCTCAGACGGGGTGATTAAGAGTGACTGGGAAATATAAGGGATTTCCCTGTTAAGGCTTGGGGTTAATAGCAAGTAGGAAAAACAAAAACAAAAGCCTCAAATAGTGGGCCGCTCAAGTATTTGTAGCACTGTGAGTTGAGATAGGCTGTAAGCAGGAGACTCACACAGCACTACAGCTACCTATATGTTCAGAGCAAAAGGGGGGAACTAAGAAATATAAGAGTACATCCTTTTAAGGCAACAGTTCTCTAGTGATTAGGGAAAGCATGATAAAATCCTTACTTTTTTAGCCAATTCAGTTATTAGGATTATGAATCAAAACAATCTGAGTAGTAAACTCGCACACAGTATAGCTATTTATGTTTCAGTGCACAGCTAACTAATTGGTGAGCTGTCTGTGCTCATAGGATATGTCCTGTATTAGTTAGTAATACACAACAGATTTATAAATGCTTACCGTGCTACTTAGAAGTGCGATGTTAATATGCCTTAACAGTAACACACCAAAGAACTTAGATTACAACAGTGGACGATGCAGTCTCAGACAATGATACTTGCAGTAACAGAACTGGACAATTTTTAACTAATCTCTCGATGTATAGTAATACGTAACCAAGGTTTAACAAAACATTGGTTGATAAAATCAACGAAGTAAAACCAATAACAACTCCAAAAGTGAACAAAGGTCCAGTACCACAATAAAGTGCGAAAGTCAATTTTAATAACTTGATAAAGCTGAATACATGAGCGCTTTTGTCTGAGACACAGACTTCTTCAGATAAAAGCACTGGTGCCAAAAACCTGATTATATACAGGTCACTTAATACAATAATTAACAATCAATTAATTAAATTAAACAGTACCCTTCCTTGTTATTTTTAAAAAAAAAAAGTCTAAAATCCATTGGTTGAATTAATTTGTATTCAAAGAACAGATAACCAGGCTTGCCAGAGATGTCCTATAGTTATAACAGCAATATGAGATGGAGAACGGAATATAATAATATGCACTGTTTTAGCAATTTGTTTCTAGGTCTTTTCTGCACAAGTAACTAGCACTGTAGAGTTATAAACATTAACTATTGTTAATCATACTTCATTTCTACAGATATGTTTGATTGACTATGCGTCTACAAACAAAACGGTACAATTGTTCCTTTAAAGTGCTTGTCCACGCCACACAAATTGGTAAGCGTAATAGAATAGAAATAAAAAAATGTACGTAGAAAGTTACAGCTGTGGGAGAAATGCTAGCAGGACCCCATTTCACTTGTATAAATCATTAATAAGCTACGCACAGAGAATCCATAACTTCACTCTTGCAAAAAATGCTTGCAGATTACAAATAACAGTGCCAGAGCAATTAAATGAGATTTAAAGATATGCTCACAATTTGTGTTCCCAAAATGCAGAATTTCACAGGTCCTGATCACCACAATAGTACACGTACATCACACTGGGGCCCACAAAAGTGTGTAGAGGGTGAGTAGAGTAGAAAAGGGAGGGTGCGAAGCCAGAGATTGTTTTTAAATGGTGCAGGGCATCATGGGAGTAGCTAGGTGGGCAATAGGATTTAGCATGGGAAATAATAGGTGGAAAGGCAGAAGTATTGAGCAAGTTGATTTAGCTATCCTATAGTAGAGGAGGGGAAGGAGTAATGACTGGTCCTGGCCCCTAGAGCAACACTGGAAGAAAACAACAATGGCCGAGATTCACTAATCCTCCATGTAAGACTAAATAAGTCTTACACGGAAACTGCAGCCTAAGAGGAAGACGTCAGCGTGCCATGCATATTCATGGGGGCGCATCGACTCAACTCTAAGGCTAACACGGAGCATGCACAAGTGCAGGGGGCGTGGCGGACTGCCGAGCAGTCCAAAAATCCACGCCCCTGTAAGTCCCTTAATCTGCCAATGTCAACTGAAGTGAGCGAGTCCGCTCAAATGTGTACACACCCAACACTACACTCCCCCACATTCTAAATCCCTGTACAATTCTAAAATGTAAAACTTTCCTTTTTTTTTATTATTCCCGATATAGCTGCCCGTATTTGTGCGTGTTTGTGTGGGTTTGCCCATTGCTTAGTTACAGTTAGCAGTTTAGAGATCGAAGAGGATAATAAGAAACTTATATGCAAATTAATCCAAATAGCAATAGCGTAGTGGTAGAGCCTTTGCACAAAGAGGAGGCTTTCCCGGTTTGAGTCCCACCACTCCCCTTTCAATTTTCTGTAGAAAATCCGTATAGAAAAACAATTCCTGACATTTATCTTTTAAATATTAGTAGAAAGCATTGAAATGGCCTATGTAGTAGTGAATGATATTTTATATATATATATATATATATATATATATATATATATATAAAAGAAGGCAAAATGGTTATGCATACTGATGAATGCATAAGTAATGTATCTTAAGCAATGTGAAGCACTGCTAAGCAAAGTTTACCAGTATTAAGCACATTTAAGTATAATTGCTCATAGCTTAGCACTGCTTTAACTAACGCAATGGCTTTGCGTGGAGCTGCGCATCGCGCACACTAGCACAAACAAAACATGTCTGTGCATAGCTGTGCACCACGCTAACTAGCACAATGTCGGGCAACGTCGGGCAACGTAGCGCAATGAAGAGCAACGATGGCCAAAGTTGAGCAAAGTTGGCTTAACACAGCCACACCTCCTAGCCGGTCTGGCCAGGAGTAAAATAAAAAGCAATGACAGACCTCGAACCTGGGATACTGTGCACTATAATCACAGTATTAAACCACAAAGCCATGACAGCTTTTGATATGCATGCACTTTCAACACATGCATACATATCAATGGAAGTTTACCCATTGCTAAGCAGGTGTGCTTTCAGCTGAGATTTTTCAAAACCGGCCAATCACAAATAAGTGTGGGAAATGAGGCATATTTAAGCCCCATATGTGGGAATACTTACCATAACTGGTTGTAGCTCCCATCTGCAGGCAGCAAGACTGGTGTTGGAGAGGGCTCTCACTTTCGAGCGCAACAGTGGGGCATTGAGGAGTCAAACGTGATGGTTTGGCTCCTCGTCCATAATCATGATGACAAACTCCTGCAGGGCCAGTTCCAGGGCACGGAATACAAAGCGGAAGCCTGGAACCATCTAGCACATCATCTCACCAGTGCCACAGGCATCCCTCGGACTGGTGAGCAGGTCAGACACCACTACTCAGACCTGAAGAGACGGAAGCAGGACCAACTGAACCATTGGATACAGGAGGCCCGTGGGATGCAAAATGCCCCACTACTGAGTAGATAGCCATAGAATGAAGTATGTAAGAATTGCTATTGTAGTCTATATTATGGATAGGTATATGTCTCAATATCACTTCATTTACCTCACAGCTGCAGGTGTCCATGCTGCGATTCAGCAAGCCTATGCAGATAGGCTGCTAAGGCTGCGCCACCAGGCAGGTTAGTAATTATTCTGCATGTATTGTTATATAAAATAAGTGAGAGAACATGAAAAAGAGAGTTATAACCCATTAAGAAAGGTATAATATGTCTTGAATAAGTCTTCTGCATGCACTGTAATATCAAATAAATGAGAGAGCCTCTATAATAGTGTGTAATGTAATTAATAAAGGTATAATTCCTGGAATGTGTCCATGTCACTTTCTTCGATATGTTGTTGTACTCTTGCATTATAGAAATATTACTGTTGTATCAAGGGCTGTCAACCCACACTTGGGTAGGCCCATATAAAGTGGACGAAGGGTGTGCCAATAGCTGTTAAGCATATATACAGTCCTCAACAGTTGGTTAATGTCCGGCATGTATAGGTTAATCTGGCACATGAGTAGTGTGTTATTGTGTTCCACAGAAATGTCAGTGTGCTGCTAGAAATGTAGGGGGCTGTTAAAATATAATTGATAATGTCACCTGAACACATCCAAATATGTAGATATATAAATATAAATAAAATATATAAATACTTAGCAGTAACATTTGCATCCTGGACAGTCGGTATGTCAGATACAGGTTAGGTATCTAAAGAACTAGCAAAACCCATTTCACAATTTAATGGACATTGACAAGTGTAATAATACATTTAGGGGATATATACCTGCAGTCAATAGGAATGTAGTGTAAACTATAAGTATATATAAGTTGTTAATGGAGGTATCTTTTCACACCCTACTGTATGTGAATAAACAAATCAGTTCCACACGACAATGGGTATGTCTAATCTCAAAACATTTGTTGGGACATATGTCCTATTGGTTCAAAAACATCTGCATTTACTTTGATGCATGTTCCCTGTTCAAATACCACAATCTTGGTGGACTGTTGCCACCAATCAATCCTGCATGCTGTTGGAATGTCCACTGTTGTTCTATATATGCATGTGTTATGCTTGCTGTTCAACTGTTCGAACTCTGGTGTGTTGGGTAATGGGAATATTACTGCATACTGTTACAACTAATTTGGAATGCTGTTGGCTGTTAACAACCCATATTGTCATTAAGTCCTCCTAAACCTAGAACTTATGGGAAGGCCAGTCCCAGCCGACCCACCTGTCCCACCTCAGCTGGCGATGGCACCTGGCACCAGCAGGTCCAGTGACCAGCCCGGGACCTCCTCCTCCATTGGTCCTGTGCCACCTTTGGGTGGAAGCACTGCAGGGGATGGGGCACATCCCCTCATGCAAGCGTGGCAGGAGGAGGGCCATCTATCACCCTCCGAATGGTCCGGGCTGTGGTGCGTAGGGAGATCAAGCTTTCAGTCGCTGATCCTCTACGCCAGCTTGAGGCACGTGTGACATGACTCATGGGTGAGCCTGGCTCTCCTACGCAGCCCCCAGCACAGCCACCCTCTGGGCTATGAAGGTGCAGTTGTGAATGCCCATGGGTGGGGATCGCAGTTTCACTGTTGCCATCAGTGGGCTCATGGGCTTGTGATTTCCAAACATCCTTCCCCGTCAATGGTGTTCACCCACCACATGTGTCATATTCCGCCCCTGTATGCATCTTGTTTGTCTTGTCTGTTTACCTCCCCAACCTACCTCCCCATATATACCCACTTCCCCTACCACACATTCCACTCTCACCTGAAAAAAAAGGGCAATCTGCTCCCAAAAAAAATTACGCCCCATACATAGTTGCCCATTTTGCACACATGTCCGCTGGACACATAAACTCATATTTAATTGGCAGTACAACATACTTTGTTGTCCTCACCCCTCTCTCAGGGGTGGAAGGTTTCATATTTCCCTCCAAATTTCTAGCATATGCACAGCTGTTGCTGTTAAGGAAATGGGCAGCTATGGACCTTCCCTAGACCCATCCCGCACATCCCGAGCTGTTTTCCCTACTGTCTTTTCCTCTTTGTGCCCCTTTTACACCACTTTCCTATCTCCCCATTTTCTTTTCTTTCAAAGAAATGAGGGCGGGGGTTAGCGGGAGTAAGCACATTTAAGCAGTAGTTAGCGAGTTTGCGCGAGTGTGCGCTTGTGTGTGCTTAGCTAAGTATTGCTAAGCTTCACGCAACCCCACGGAAACCGGCTTACAACTGCTTAAAAGTGCCTTAGTCGCCCTGCATGTGAGGGCCCTTGTTCTGCTCAGCAGCAAAATAAAACACCTCTGTCAGTCCCGAACCCCGGACACACTAGACTGCATGAAGTACCACTAAGCCACAACAGATATACAGCAGGCTGTTGCTGAAATAGATATATCATGCATAAGAATGACTGAATGTAAAGGAAAGATAGGAATGCCATAACACAAAATCTATTCTGTGGAACTTTACCAGCAGTTGTTGTGGAATTGCATTACATGACTGTGATAACAGAACCAGCCATTCTAGCAGTAAATAATGTTACAGCATCACTTTACAACCCCCTACACAGTATCATAACAAGACAATCCCCACCCAAATATACAAAATACCTGTGTGTTCGGGTCCACCAAGGATGTAGGTAGGCATACCCAGTACTGGAATTGTCCAGTTTTCTTGAGCATCCTGTGCTAATGTCAACAATAAAAAACCACAAACTGTGCAGAAGTGAGTACATTGATATTCATAGTATAGCAGTTCACAAACAGTACATGTGCCAAATGAATACATCTCAATAACTACTTATGTATGGCAGCTAATTGTATAAGTAGAAAAGAAACTACATACTCCCACGTATCTTGTGTTAGCATTTGTAGGGGTGAGTACAAATCTACACTGACAACTTTGTACTGGAAGTGGCAACATTCAGGTCTGAGTACAACATTCAAATCACTGGCTACACCCCTAGTTTCAGATATGAGAAGTATACCAGACTTCTGACTTACACAGTGGTGTCCACAGCAGCCAAGCATGGCCCCACTTTGGAAAGCTGAAAGGGCTACACCTACCTGACTTAGCAATTTATAACACTGGGTTGCTATGACAGTAAGTACTGCAATCACCACACAGCAGGCTGCATGCAATTACCAAATGGTGGCCACCAATTCGTGCAGAGGCCATCACTTGCACATCTGCAGATACCTATAAAAGCAGGCTGTACTTGCTGTCCACACATGTAATCATTCCATTGATCATACAGAGAGATAGAGAGAGAGAGTGAGACAGTCAGACAGAAACAGAGACAGACAGACACCAACATCCACATCAACAGCAACAGAAAAAAAACAATAAATAAATAAAAAAAATTATAATTAAACAAAAAAAAAAAAATATATATATATATATATATATATATATATATATATATATATATAATTAAACCAAAACCAAATTTACAAACATATACAAAGGAAAGGTATGTAACAGATATGTATTTACTGGCATGTTGTAGATGTTTTTGAACAGTACTCTACAGACTTTGAATCATCTATATGTGGCAGCAGTACGTATCTATGCACAGATGCCCTGCATAACTACTGCCATGGACAAATCTGTGTGTAGCTCTGTGCAGTGGGATATAACTGTGACATATGTAGCTCAGCATTAAATGTCAAACATCTGATCCATGCTATCTGTGTTCTGTACAGTAGTGTGTACAATGGATGTTTGGGGGAGTAGCCCATACAGCTATATAAACATGTATGTGACAGAGTAACAAATGCATTATAGTCATATTAGCTTGTAGCTTAGCATTGGCAACTGCTGTACCAGGCTAGTATGCTAATCTAGCATTTGCAGCTATATATACACCCTCTAATATTACTGTATGCTCACATGTGACACCTGTTCATGTTGCAGTAAGGCCCAACAGGTCAGCCGTGAGGTCCACGGACTTGCAACAGTGTTGACCTTGTGTGTGTATGGCACACACATATGGCGAGATCTGTCTGTGTCAGTTATATTAGCATCTGTATATGTGCATCGAGCAAGGGACATACTGCAACTGTTTGTGAAGGGTGGAAATATATATGTTGTTGAAGGTTGTTATGTGCATATTTCTATGTAGGTTGTAGTGTGTGGCAAACAAGACAGCATTCAGTGCTGGTATATGACATGTGGTGGTTAAACACTGTGGGTATGATTTGTCAGGTTTGCAGTGTTGCAGTCAGTGAGGCCTGCTAAAGCTACATGGGCTGAGAACACCTTCAATGCATTCCGCACAAGACTGTGCAATATTATTACATAACTGTATACCTCACAACCTTCGCATAATTGATATTCCCACCATGAAAGGTGGACTGTATATGTGCCCATATGTATATCTATATGTACACCAATGTATGTTAATATGTATGTGTATATATATATATATATATATATATATATATATATATATATATATATATATATATATATAGAGAGAGAGAGAGACAGGGTCATAGTTACTGCGACAGATGCCTGGTGACACAGCCATGGACTCAAGCTCAATGTTGAAACTGCATTGGCATCCCTTCTGGCAAAAACACTGTACCCATGAACTACCACATAGGTGGTAGTCTACTTAACACCGAAAAGTGTGATAAGAGACCATGGGACACAGGTGGACAGTAGTCTCCCCTGTGATAATCACAGTGCCACACTAGTAATGTAATCCGTCTACGTGGCACACCTCATCACATAAGGTGTGTCATCCAGGGAAATATAGGTCAGTGTTCCCCTCTACTCATCACTCATAAAACCCATTATAGAGTACAATGCCCCATTTGGTATGTACTTCACAAGACATCTACAGCAACTGGAAAGGCCACAGACATACCACACAAAGAGTAATACTGGCCTCAAACAGATGCCCTATGCAGACCGTCCCACAAAACCACACCCAGACTATGTCGCATACCGCCTACCCAGAGGTGACCTCTGCCTAACCTACAAAGCTATGCCAAACCCAGAGCTGTTGGACATGCTCCACATAAACAGATCACAATCCCTATGAGCTACATGCTCTAGGGACCTAACCTTGTCACCTCAATAAACAGAACATGCTGGAGGGATAGATTCCTATCTCAGAGACATCCCATACTCTGGAACAAACCACCTATTGATAGCAAACAAAGCTCCTCATTAGCAGTCGTCATGAATAATCCTGATGATTGGATGGGGGATAGGAAATACACCCCGGGAATCACCTCTGTGGCTCTGCCTGTCAGGGGCATGTGAAATTAAATTACATGTGTGTCAAAGGCCAGGGTAGCATATGGCTAGGCTTCTTTAGGCCCTATGGCCAATAGCCTATTACCTACCTATGAACTGATACACACCCAGATGTACTTGTTGCAATAATTGCTATGTGAGGTTGACTGAGTGTGATGGTGATTTTGTTGGTGAATGTGTCAAAGTTCTGTATATGTGTGATAGCTTAGTGTGAAACTGTTTCTGTCATGGTATTTTGTGTCCTAGCTCTGATCCCAGCAAAAGATGTGTATGTTATTGCTAGGCAGAAAAAGCTGTATGGCATACGGTCTGATGTAGTCCCTTGGTGTCGACTGGGGTGTGCCATTGTAGGCTAATGCAGTACATGTATGCTTATTGATTGGTACTGCTGGTGAATCCAAATCCCGTATGAACTGTAGTACTACCTGAAGCTGTGGGCCTAAGCAGCACAGTATGGTGTATGTCCACATTGCTTGTAACCACTGTTTTGTGTGTTCCCTGTAGTCCTCACAGATTGCATACCTCAGGCATAAAGTTTTGTAAGTACTGACACACAGTACTGTATGGTACACAGGTAAAGTTCATCTGGGTTGCCATACCTTTGTGTCTTGAATGTATGTCTGATGTGTGTGTGGGTATGCCTGTAACATGCCCTTGGTCATATGTGTGTCACAGGATATAAGTGCGTATATAGCAACATGTATAGTCTAGTACAGCAGTATGCCACCTATATTAACGAACATGCACATATGTTAGGCAGGGGTTTGCCATCAACAACTAGTGTGGTATACTGGTAATACTGTAACTGGACTTTACAATCATTGCAATGAATGACATATTTATTTATGCATTAGCTTGATATATACCTCCTGTGTCTAGGTGGTGCATTGTGTTGCATACAGTGTGCCATCTACTGTTGTATAGTCTTACATGCTGGTTTCTCTTTGTTTCTGTGCAGAACACTGTTTGATATATAGAGCATGCCAGGAACTGTCAGGCAGTTGTGGGTTGAGCACTGATATGTGGTATTGAAAGTGTGTATCTTCTGACAGCCAATAGGTTGCTATATATGTCGGTTCAGTGATATCTGCACTTTAGAATGTTAGTGTGCCACATGACTTGCTCACACATATTGTTTCATTGTCTTCCAGGGTCATGGCTTGCCATCGCAACCCTACCTACAGCCAGGCAGAGGATGAAGTGATAACAACCATCCTAGTTCAGCACTACACCCTGCTGTTCTCAAGAACCAGCCAGGACCAGCATGAGCGGACTGCACTGTGGCAAGATGTTGTCCATAGGGTAAATAACATAGGCATGCATAACCAGACCTATGAGCAGGTATGCCATCACTGCAGTGATTTACTTAGACATATCCGGCAGCGTGCGTCTGATGTCCATAGACAACAGCTTGCCGCAGGTGGTTGGGTAGCCATCCATCCCCCCCTCACCAGAGTGGAGGAGCTGCTCTGAGCCTGGTGGCTCCTGGCCAACAACAACAACAGCAAACATGTATCATCATGGAGGCCCGGAGCCACCCAGCGAGTTGACACGGAGTGTGCAGGTAACATGGCATATCTGTAGACTACTGTTACCTCTATTGGTAGATCATGCATATGTGAGATGTGTACTGTGTAGTCAGAAGATGTGGAGCCTGGTGTCGTGCAATACTGATAATTTGTAACATAATCTGTAGGCCTGTGACTGTCAACCGTTGTACTACTGTAAGATTGCAAACCCACAGTAGCAATGCCACAGTTGTTGCCACTGACAAACTTTTTCATATCCTTGTAGGTCCCTCTGGTGTGACAGCAAGGCAGCAGACCCATGCTGGTGAGTGTGTTCGACATTTAATATTGCATATTAAATGCGCATGTCATAGGTGAGGTGTAGGCCATGTACATGTAACACACCTACACATAATGCATGCTGTGCATGTTTGCTGTGAGACTATGCACATCTCAGTAATGTGAGTAGCTGCCTGAAACACATGCAATACACAGAGCATCCCACACAATTGTGGCAACACTGTAGTGGATATTGGATAGTCAGAGTCGATACACATGCACACAACATGCAAATCTTTGTCATACACAGTACATGTTAATATGCTACACATGGCGTATTCAGTCACCCGCTGTAAGGTCACACTACAGTATCCCAAATGTCATCCACACAGTACACATAATATACCTGAGGGGTAGAGGCCTATCATGGGGCTGTGCATCACTCTTCAACACATAACACATTCATGTTAGGCAATTCTCCCAATTGGGCACCTTACAAACCCATGTAACAACTGGCTGTGAAATGGTGAATGTAGCCATGGTACTGCAGTTCAGGTACAGCATGCTAGGTGCCGGTCTGGCACACATTAGTAGCCTTGAGTGACCACATGATGCTGCATGATGATGGCTCATGGTACTACACCCCACCCAGATACAGTAACCACAGTACTACACATAGCATTCATTGCTATGCACTTCAATGTTGTGTGTGTGCAAACATATGCACCTATACACAATATGCATAGCAATCACCATTTGTACAAAGTGACACATATATGTCTTGTAATGCTATTGAGTGTATAGGTCACATGACACACATTGAGTATGTGTGATGTTTAATGTTGCAGTTGTGTTGTTGCATGCCATGTCATGGCTGGCACTGGCATGTCCACAATATGTCCTACACTCACCAATACCACTGTACAATGGCTATGTTGAGCAATGGTATTCCATCAGGTATACATGCACCACTCATCCTGTGTGTATACATAGCATGCATGTGCTAAACCTGTGTCCACAATTATCTGCTAAAGACACAGATGCTCTAATCAGAAATGGATATCTATGTGACACACAGATACACATCCAGCCATGGTATGTATACCTGTGAGTGATGGTACACAGGACATTGCAGAGCTTTTAATACTTGCTCAGCAATGTTGTGTCCATGTACAAAATGCATTCCAGGGTGAGGCCAATAACTGAACAACAACACACATGCATCAAAGCCATGTATACTGTTATTAGCAAGGGCTGTCTACACTCGCACTGCTTGCTGTTGAGCAACACAGGTCCTGCATGCTGACACATGTGATATGACTGTTTGGCGTGTGATACTGTACCCCACTATGAACCACTATTGAGTATGTTCTGGATTGCTGGTGGTGGTGTGTGTGTGTGTGTGTGTGTGTGTGTGTGTGTGTGTGTGTGTGTGTGTGTGTGTGTGTGTGTGTGTGTCTGTTTTAGTGAGGAGTATATTTGTGTTCATGTGTGCATGTGTGCATGTGTTCATGTGTACATGTGTTCATGTGTGCATGTGTGCATGTGTGCATGTGTGCATGTGTTCATGTGTTCATGTGTGCATGTGTTCATGTGTGCATGTGTGCATGTGTTCATGTGTTCATGTGTGCATGTGTTCATGTGTGCATGTGTGCATGTGTTCTGACATCATGTACAGGTCGTAAAGTATGTTTCCTGTCTTCCTCTCACAGGTGCTGAGGTTGGGCTGGTTCACTGCAGCAGGAAACCCGATGTCACTGACCCAAATAGTGATAATGAGGATAGGTGTGTTGAGGCACAGGCATGTTTGCCAGGGTCTGTCCTTGTGCCACCAATCGACAGTACACAAGTGTCCACCCCATTCATGCACACAGTCATACTGCCAATACATCCATCACCAATGTCCTTAGCTGAGGGACAGTGTACAGTTGGCATTGACCAGGACAGTGTGGTATCTATGGCACATGCATCCCAACACAGCAGCCATAGCCAGATGTCTGGAAGGGAACCACATAGGCAGATGTCCAGGGGTTCTTGTCAGAGCACTGCTCCTCATCATGCCCCTGGCAGATGTGCCACAGGTCTTACAACCTCATGCATGTTCCATGCTGTCATGGAGGCACAGGCATGTATGGAACAGTACACCAGACAGGGACTAAGGGCACAGAGAGCACATAACACTGCTGTAATTGACAGTATCTGTGACCTAGCAGGTGCCATCCAAAATTACACTAAGGTCATTGATAGAAGTTGGGGTGAGACATTAGCTGTCCTCCGCAATGTCATGTCCATGTGTCAGGA
The DNA here is from genome assembly GCF_019279795.1 of Protopterus annectens. NCBI lineage: Eukaryota > Metazoa > Chordata > Ceratodontiformes > Protopteridae > Protopterus > Protopterus annectens. The sequence goes on from NC_056746.1 coordinate 1,472,691,220, forward strand.
CAGTGCGGGATGGTTGAGACGTGGACGTGGACATATGCCGGCAACATCAGCAGCTGTCAGTCACCGCAGATATCCCTCAAGTCAGAGCCGCTCCCGTAGTGCCAGTACCAGCCCCATCAATGTTGTGGGTGGGCTGTCCATAGACCGTTCTAGAAGACCACGTGCACATGGCTCTGGACAGTCCCAGCAGGGACCTGGGTCCAGTGTACATCTGTCCACCTCTGAGGATAATACTCAGTCTGGCTTAGTACCTGATACTGTCAGTAGCACACCTGCCAGGCACAGGTACCATATCCATGGCCAGAGATGGTGATCTGTAAAACCTGGCAGGTACAGTCAGTGGCTGTCCCACAATTCCACGTATATGGCAGTCACATGGTGGAACTGTGTGCATGCAGACACACACACACACACACACACACACACACACACACACACACACACACACACACACACAGAAACCAGACACCTAGGGCTAACACATACCCACACACATTACATCAACATTGGCCCATAGCAGTACTCCTGGCTCTCTCTCACACACACACACACACACACACACACACACACACACACACACACACACACACACACATATCGATTGGATGGCTCAGTGTAGTGCTTTGGCAAACCAACAACACACCCTGTGCATATGATGAAACCTGTGCCACGTCCTGTCATCTGTAACATTGATGCAGGAACAGGCTACCATGGTGCTGATGCACAGGGAGACTTTATAGCAGTATAGCAATGTTAGCATGTTGTCATCAGTAAAGTGTAATGATATCCTTGAAGGTGTAGCTGAGCAGGCATGATGCATTAAAGCTATGTTTGTCAATGTAGTATTGTTTACACCAGTGTCAGTTCCAATAGTGTATTGTCCGCCCACGTGTCACTTGGCCGATGTGTGTAGCATTGGCAGCATGTAATAGAGAGTGGACAGTACGTGTGGGATGTGTGTAGCACAGATTTGCATGTGTACATTTGTGAACATGGTGGAGGTGCACTGTCTGCATGTGCGTGCATAGCGGACACATGGGCAGGGTGACATGCCCTGTATTACACAGTAACACTCCATAGTTCCTATTGGTGGCCAGTATGCATTGTACTACACATATTGTGGAACTTGAGTACACATGTGTGTATGACATGGTTTGACACTATGCTGTGGGTGATACTGTTACTATCTGTCAATGTTTTGCATTCTGGTAGTATACATAACCTCAACAGCCTGACCATACACAATTGTTAGATGATGTCTTGACAACTGACACACAGATGGAGGACACACAGTAACATTTGGATCCTTCAGGTACTATACTATGCCAGTAACCAGTGGTATTCACCTGCACCCATTCCTGAGACCACTCCTGTTTGGCATATAGCTCTCTTAGCTACAAGCAATCACAGTAGGGATATGTCCGTCCACGTCTGGAAATGCATACTGTGGCCTATAATGCATTCTCCAGATGACACACACATCCTACACAAGGGTATCATACAGACAGATACCTGTTGTCAAACCCATGCTGTAAAGCTATAAGCCAACTAAAGCATAGTCATCTACCTTTACAAAACATAGCATCCCCACAGTACCAAATAGGTAGTAGCCACCAACATGTTGAACAAGTACCAATGTGTACATGCAGCCAAGTGTTACGTCATCTCTCCTTTGGTAATCACAGTTCCAAAGTTATTTTGAAATCCCAAGGTGGATCACAAGCAATAAGAGGTCTGCATGCATATCCACAAAGGTTGTTCTGCACCTATAATGAATAGCCATCATTGACAGACTTTGCTGCATTTGAACAGGTCTGAAATATACCTCAGCCATAAACCCTCACTCACACTATGCAACAGAAACCATAATGAGTGTGTGTGACACGGATAACCTAGGCCAGGGATCACTGCAGTGGGTGGGCTTGTCACAAGCATACAGTTGTGACCTAAGGTCTGGAAAGCGGCAGCACACTCTGGCAAAGATGACAGATGTGTTCATGGAGAAAGCAGGGTTCCCACCTATGAAATAATTAAGGTCACATGTACGTATATGTAGTTGCCACACAGCTACCTGACATGTGCAATGCACATACTGTTGTCATACTGTAGTAAAAGCAAAACCCACAACACATTGACCAACAGTGCCACACACATAGAGCACACACACACTCACCAAGTGCAGGATTCAGACCCCTACCTAACGACTTTATGATACTAGAAGAGTACACATTAACACGACACACTATACACATTACTAGGAGAGCTCTTTTCCATAGGTATATTTGTAGGATGGTGACATCATCAGACTTGACAAAGTTAAGTATACCACTTTTAAGGTGTTTTAGTAGTCTCCAAAAATGCTGCTTCTTTCCAAGGAGATCACACACACGTCATGTATAGGATTCAAACACCTACCTAACTACTTTATGATACTGGAGGAGTACACATTAACACGCCACGCTATACACATTACTGGAGGTTCTCTTTTACACAGGTATATTTGTAGGATGGTGACATCATCAGACTTGACAAAGATGAGTAGACCACTTTGAAGGTGTTTTAGTAGTCTACAAAAAGGTTGCTCTTTTCAAAGGAGATCACACATACAGTTGTCAAGTGCAAGATTCAAACCCCTATCTAACTACTTTATGATACTAGAAGAGTACACATTTACACAACGCGCTACACACATTACTGTGAGTTCTTCTTTCCACAGCTATATTTGTAGGATGGTGACATCATCAGACTAGACAAAGTGGGCTACTTTAAGTGACATTAGGTGGGCTACATAGAAGGAATTTCTAAACACTTTGGCCATGTGATCATCAAAGGAGAGTTTACTATCTCCCTGGGTCTCCAGGGCCATAATTACTTTCTCCGTACATACTGGATTACCACCTATGTGGTGATTTGTGTGCACTTCGTTTTATCCAAAGGTGATGACTATGCATTCTTTGGCATTCTGCTTGAGGGCATTGTTTTGACACCAGGTATCTGTCTCTGTAAGACCCTTCTGGAGGATGTCTGTGTCAGCCATAGAGTCGATTATGGACCACAGTTAGCAGTCATTGGCAAACCTGTTCAGCCATACTCCTCCCGTGCTTGCCCATACCTCTGAGCAGTATCTACTGAACAGGTGGTGTCCCAGGACCAAGACCTGTGGGATGCCATTTGTGACTGGTTTATAGTCGGACATGGCACCTGCAACTCTGAACATGTGTGTTTGATCTGTCAGCCAGTTGCCCACCCATCCTGTGACATAGCTGTTAATGTTCAAGCTGGTATGCTTGTCCATGATGACAGAGCGGGCAATGGTGTAGAAAGTCCTTAGTGAGATCCAGGTGGGCTGTGTGGACTACTTTCACCTCCATCTATGTCCTTGGTAACTGTTTCAAATGAGTCAACTAGGTTTAGGAGGCAGGATCTGCCTTTAACAAAGCCAAATTGGGTAGAGTCCAGTGTCTGCAGGTCCCCAATGTCTCTGTTTATGGGTTCCATGATAATTTGCTCCATAGCTTTGCAGACCAGGCTGAGTAGACGTATAGGGCAATGGTTTCCAGGTTCTGTTGTGGCACCCCCTTTGTGGATCTGGATGACTGTTGGTGTATGCCATTCTTTGGGTACATAGCCTGTGGTAAGGTTGAGTCTGAACAGTGAATGTAGGTGAGGGTGTATTTCCTTTTGGGGCTGGTGTAAGATGTAGCCTGGAACACCATCCTGTCCCATTGATGCTGTGTTCTTAGCTTTGGAGAGGGCTGTCTTTACCTGCATGTCCATGAAGTCTGGGGCTCTGCATTCTTCTGGGATGGACACAGGCCTATTTGGGGGTGATGGCAGTGGAGTTTGCACTGAACCTGTCCCCCAGGATGTGGCCAATGTAAGTTGGTTCAGTGTATTTCTTGCCATTTGTCAGTAGCTGACAGCATATTTGGAAGTTGCCACCTAAATGTTTGTTATAGCTAACGAAGGATTTGTGGTTGTTATTCTTACATTCCTTGGCACTTTGTCTTTAGAAACTGGCCTTAGATTCTTATATGAGTGATCATTGTGTCTTCCTAATAATGATCAGCGATGCCTTTCCTTTTGTGAAGTTTGCTCTATCATGTGTTCGTTTCCTCCTTCTGTTGTATAGCTTTTTTATGGGTGATGACCACCAGATTGGTTTCTTGTTTTTGGAGGAGTGCATCTTGGTTTTATTTGGCATGTCTCAATCCCTGCATCCCTGTAGATGCTCATAGAATGCACTTGTAAATGAGTCAGCAGATTGTATAGCATTATCCTATAGCAAGGGTGCTTTGGAACTTTCCACTTTGGTCTTGGGAAGTGTGCAGTATGCTTTTGAAAATGTCTTCACAGTGGTTTCCTCGACTGGGGGGGGGGGGGCAGGATGTGGATGTCCAGTGTGATCACTTTATGATTTGATATTACCATTGAGGGGTTTATCTCTGCCGTGGAACACTGGTACCTCATGTTGGGGATGATCAGGTCCAGTATGTTGTCACCTCTAGTGGGCGTGGTGACCAGCTGTTCCAGGGCGTTTGGGTTTTCAACTCTAGGAAACATTGGGCAAAGGACGTTGTACACAAATAATTCTCCCACTTAATGTTTGGGTAGTTGCATTCTCCTCATATGATGGTGTTTGATAGGACCTTTATATTTTCCACTGTTCTCAGAAATACTGAGTGAGGTTCCTGAGACAAGGTAGGTGATCTGTAGCAGGCTAGAATCTGATAAGCAGCTTTGCCCACTGTTATTTGCACTTGCATGGTCTCCAAGGCCTCATGCTGTGCCACTAACCTGATGGTGTGGGTATCCATAAGGTAAATGGATACACCCCTTCCTTTTGTATTTCACTCATGGTTTTGGGTCTGAAGATCAAAGGATCTGTGAGTGTTTTACGTGGAGCATGTCCAACAACTCTGTGTTTGACATATCTTTGTATGTTAGGCAGAGATCACTTTTGAGTAGGTGATGTGCGAGAGAGTACAGCTGGAGCATTTTGAGATGATCTGTGTATGGCATGTATTTCAGGCCACTAGAGCTCTTTGTGAGGTATTGCTGCAGGCTTTCCAGTTGTTGTACATGTCTTGTGAGGTACATAGCAAAAGGGGCATTGTACTCCATTATGGATCTAGTGAGTGATGAGTAGAGGGGAACAATGTCCTCTTCTATTCTGCATGAGACACCTTTTGTGATGAGGTGTGCCACATAGAAGGATTTCCTGACTACTGTGGGGATGTGATTATCACAGGTGTATCCACTGTCCACCTGTGACCCAAGGTCTTTTATCACACTTTCAGTGTTAAGTATACTACCGCCTATGTTATAGTTCATGGCTACAGAGTTTTTACCAAAGGGGATGACAATGCACATTTTTGGCATTGAGCTTGAGCCCATGGCTTTAAAACCAGCCATCTGTCTCAGTGAGGCCCTTTTGTAGGGTGTCCACATCTTTAGTATTTACAATTATGGCTCCTAGTTTGCAGTCATTTGGAAACTTCATTAGCCACAGACCTTCCATGTTAAAGTTTACTTCAGGGAAGTAGATACAAAACAGGACAGGACCCAGGACTGGGCCCTGTGGTACTGCACTCATCACTGGTCCAAAGTCATACTTGGAGTCTGCTACTTTCACAGTGTGTGTTCTGTCAGTGAGCCAGTTGGCACCCCATCTTGTGACATAGCAATTTATACCTAGTTTAGTGCGTTTATCTATAATTCCAGAGTGGGGGATGGTGCTGAAAGCCATGGCAAGATCTACATAGGCTGTGTGAACCACCTTACCCTTGTCTACCGTTCTGGTGACTGCTTCAATGACGTCTATCAGGTTTAGGAGACATGTACAGCATTTTACAAACCCAACATGGTTGTGGTCCAGAGTTTGGAGATTACCAATGTCTTTTTTTATAAGTTGTATGATGATACATTTCATGGCCTTGCAGATCAGGCTCATCAGGCTAATGGGGTGCTAGTTCTTGAGGTCCGTGGTGTCTCCACCCTTGTGTAGTGGAATAACCGTCAATGTGCACTATTCAGCAGGCACAGAGCCTGAGGTGAGGCTATGACTGAACATGGTACGTTGGTGTGGTGCCTGTTTGTTCTGTAGTTTGTGTAGAACACAGCCTGGAAAGTTATCTGGTCCCATGGATGCTGTGATACTGGCTTTGGAAAGTGTTTTTTACCTGTGCAGCCGTAATGACAGCAACTTTGCAGTCTTCCATTATAGAGATGTGCTCTTTCATGTGTGAGAGGGGGGGTAAGGTTAACACTGGTCCTATCTGCCAGGATGTTGGCAATGTCAGTTGGGTCTGTATATTTAGTGCCATTGTGCTGTAATTCAGAGCAGATCAGAGTGTTGCCATGACATGGACCTGTCTGTTAGTTAGAGATCTCTTGAGTAGACAGTATGCAACAGAGTACAGATTGAGTTAAATTCAGTCTTGTTGCATGGGGCAACTGTTTGAGGCCAGTAATCCTTCTGTTGAGGTACTTCATTGGTCTTTCCAGCTGCTGAAGGTGCCTAGTCAGATTCATCACAGGTGTGTTGTGGTACTCTCTGATGGGTCTGATGACTGATGGGTAGAGAGAACCTCCTTTGACCTACATGCAAAGACCTTGGCAGTTTGTGGGAACACATAGCATGATTTGTAAGATTTTCTGTTGGTTACATAGCATGATTTTCTGACCACTTTGTGAATGTGTTTCTGGAAGTACAGACGACTATCCACATTTGTCCATAGATCCCTTATTATCACCTCCATATTTAGGGTGTTGGCACCTATGTGGTATTTGTATGACTGTAGCTCGAGGACATACTTTTGACACCACATCTGTCTGATTGAGACCCTTTTTAAGGATGTCTCTGTTGTCCCAAACATCGATTATGACAACTTTTTGCCAGTCATCCACAAACTTTGCTAAACATAGCCCTTGTGTCTTTGACTGTATTTCTGAAAAGTATACATCAGACAGGTGGGGTCCCAGGACTGAGCCATGGCGACAGCTGTTGTTACCAGCTTGTACAGGAGACCACAATTCTTACCTTGTGTGATCTATCTGTGCCCCAGTTGGCAATCCATCAGATGACTGACGTATTTATGCACAGGTTGTTGATTTTCTGGATACAACATGTGTCTGGGATGTTGGCAAAGGGCTTTTCAAGGTCTATGTGGGACATGTGTAGCTCATTTCATTGATGTATGTCCTGGGTGACTGCCTTGTAAACAGTCTAGCAGGTGTGGGAACCATGATCTGCCCATGACCAAACCGAAATTGGTAGGGTTGGGTGTTTGTAGGCTCCCAATAGCTCTGTTCGTGAGTTCCATCATGATGGACTCCATGGTCTTGCAGATCAGGCTTAGTAGGCTTATAAGACAATAGTTCCCATGTTCCGTTGTGCACCAACACTTGTGGAGTGTATCAAATGTTGCTGCAACGCATTCAACAGATTCATATCCTGTACAGAGGGTGAGTCTCAACAGACTGTTCAGGTGCAGGGTCTGTTTGTTCTGGAGTTCACTTATGACACAGCTAGGGAAACAATGTAATCCCATAGACGCCGTGTGTTCAGGTTTGGAAGGAGCTGTTTAACCATTCTATATGTGATATCTGTGCTTTCACAATCTCCAGGTATGATGATAGGGCCTTTTGTCAGTGAGAGGGTGGTATGTATGTATGGGCCTGTCTGACAGGATGTTGGCAATGTAAGTCATTTACAGTTTGCACTGACTCAGGACATATATAAGTGTACATTGCTATTTATGACATAGCGGAAGGAAGCGTCATGGTTCTCTATGCACTCCTTCACAGATTCTTTTGCCAGAACATGGATTGGATAATATTTGGAGTGCACATTGTTTGTTGATGATACTGATTGCAGGTGTATTGATCTTCTTTGCTTTTTCACTTTCTGTGAACAACTTAAGTATTTGTGGTACATAGTTTGATTGTGACAGGGTTCCAATACATTATATGTGTCTGTTTTCATATAACTGTGTGCAAAAGGCAGGATTGGTGAATAGTGACAGGTTCCTGGGGTGAAACATGCAACTGCCAGATATGTGTGGCCCACTGCTGTACTCAGACATGGCCTAAGTGTATGAATATGTCCAGTATGATCTGTCTGCATAGGCCTGTGGGGGAGGTTACCCATAAGCCTCTTTAGGGTCATGATACAGCATTTCTTTGTGTTTGCATTAGTGTACAATTGTCCTGCTGTGTCTGGGCTAGTGTAATGCTGTCATGGCGTAGTGGTACAGTACTGTGACTATAGTGCACAGTATCCTGGGTTCGAGCCCTATCACTGCTTTTTTATTTTCATGTTGGGTGGGAGGATGGCATAATGGTTAAGGTGTTTACCTTGCAGACACAAGGTGCAGGGTTTGATCCACACATGGGGCAATTGGCTATGCTTAAAATGGCCCACAAGGGCAGTTAGCCTAGTATAAATCTATGCTGGGCAGTCCAGACTGTTTAAGGAATAGTAAAGCAAATATGAGCATGTTGCCCGACGTTGTGCTAGTTAGCATGGGCAATTTTGTTTACATATACTAAATAGTGGTAAAAGCTTTTTAGCACTGCTTCATATTGCTTAAAACATAGCAATCATGCTTCAGGTGGTGCTGCAGGGTTGCCTATGTTGGATGCACATAGTACACTCCCTACACATGTTTGAAAACAGGTAGTGTCAAGTTAGGCATCCCTTTTATTTTATGTGTGAGTCAGAGAGAGGTATAATATCCAAGGTTCCTACTGAGCCAGTGTATGTGCTATGGGTTGCCTCTTTGCCAAGGCCAAGGCATACTGGGCATGCCTCCTTCTGCCTACTGGGGCAGGCTCAGGTTGTTCCTCCTCCGAGTCATGCTGTGCCTGTGCAGGCCATGGCAATGTTGGGGGGCTGTTTGGCCCTGCTCCATGATGTTCCTGCTGCAGCTGTTTTTGCAGGATTATATTGTGCAGCATGGCACATACCGTGACAATTTGGGTGCATGTAGTTGGTGAGTACTGCAAGGCTCCACCAGATGTGTCCAGGCACCAGAACCGTGACTTGAGCATCCCAAACACATGCTCGATTACATTTCGTGTCTGTGTGTGTGCCTCATTATGGTGTTCTTGTTCAGGTGTGTGTGCATTTCTGATGGGTGTCATCAGCCATGGCTCCAGTGCATATCCAGCATTCCCCACTAGGTGACCGTCAGGGATGTCTCCATTGGCAAATGTTTGGTACAGCTGCATCAGATGCCAGATATAGGAATCGTGGTAGCTTCCAGGGCAGCCAACACACACATTCAGTATTATGCCCTGGGCATCGCACACAACCTGGCAGTTGATGGAGTGAAAGCCCTTGCAGTTGATGTAGGCCCTACCCCACTCACCGGCTGGTGCTTTGATGTGTATGTGCATGCAGTCAATTGAACCCACTACCTCAGGGTATTCTGCTATTTGCTGGAAGAGATGCATATTGCTGGCCAATGCCTCACGGGAATTGGGTAAATATACATGATCACCAACATGTGCTGACATGGAATTCAGGAAATGGTGCAGTACCCTGGATGCTGATGCCTGTGAAATCCCCATCATATCACCAATTGGTCTCTGGAAGGTACCTGTTGCTAGTATTCTTAGGCCAACACATACCTTGGTTTCCACTGGGATGGGTTCCCCTCTGTTGGTTCTGTGTGTGAGGCGTGCCCTGCACAGCTCAACAATTTGCTGCAGGAGGTCTCTGTCCACTCTATAGCACTCCACTATCTCCAGCTCATGTAGCCCCTGGTAGGTTACCCTGGGTCTGTACACTCTTCTCCGTCTCCTCACTGTGGGTTGCTCAGCAGCATTCCCAATAGCACCACCCTCAGCATCTTGCACATTTTACCTTATAATAGCAATGGCAGCCCCTATCATATTTTTTGTCTCAGTTAAGCTTTTTAAGTTTTCACTTCTCTTTGTATACTGCAGTGTTGCAGTGCTATTGAGTAAAACATGGGGGAATGTTGTTTGCAGAGTTTTAAGTGCTTGGCTGGTCTGGGCTAGTGTACTGGCTGTGTAATTGTCTGATTCTGATTGATTTCACCTGGCAGCTCTGCTAGTTCTCCTTGGTTAACTTCCTACTACTTCTTTTCTTTCTTTTTCCCTTTCTGTTTCCACTGGGAGCAGCGCCGCGCAAACAAGCGCAAACACATACACACTCGCACACATAGGCTTACACAGGCTTAGGCAGGTGCACATCCGTGCACACAGGCTTAGCCAGCCTTACACAGTCTTTCACGGATGCGCACATGCACACACAGGCTTAAACGGATTTACAGGTGCGCACACACGCATGCATAGTGTAAGCATCTTTGCAAGAAACTTTGGTGATATCCACAGCATACATCTTCGGTTTCTGGGTTTCAGTTAAGACAACTGTAGACACGCCTCTTCCAGTCCTGAGTAACTCACAGCAAACACATGCCACTCTGCTCCAATAAGCTTACAGTCTTTCATACATACCTCCTCATGATGTCACCTATCTTCTATTCTACTACTCCCCTAATCCTACACTTACACTCTAGGGACATGGTTCACATGGCAGGGAAAATTGGGATTCACTATCCTTATCCTCATTTGCATAGGATTGCCTACTAATGCTTGGTTACATCTCTCAAACTGAGCGTCCCCCTTACAACCACTACTCAGTAGCCATGTTGTCTTCAGCCTGCCATTCACCTGCATGGCAGAAGAATATTTTTAATAAAATGCTTATTTTTGCCTTTTTTTTAATTTTTTTCTGTTTTTTTTTTGCAACAGATATAAATGCCAATGGCCTTATATTTGGCCATTGACATGCTTCCTCAACTGGATGCATCCTTTATTTGGAGCTGTCATAGCTCCGTTTTGCTATTTGCAGGACGGTACTCCGTTACCAATGGAGTACATTTCTGCAAGTAACTCTACTCTTCCACGGACATGTTAGTGTTTCCTGGATTGCAGAATTACCTCATTTGCATAGCTTTCAGCAGCAAATGAGGTAATTTGCATACCATGATGCTGTCCGTGCAAGAGTAGTTTTAGGAGCTCTCATGCACGCCCCTGCCGGCTGTTGCTGGATCACTTCGCAGACATATTGGCTGTCTGCCGGCTTACTCTGCTCTTAGACTCCGTGCAAGCCTTCGTGAATCCGGCCCAATCAGTAAAGTAAGTTGTGATAGATACAATGATGGAGAGGTAGAGGAAAGCGGATGGAAGGGATAAGTTAGTTATTTTCAGAGAAAAAATTGCCTTAAGAGAGAGAGGAAACAGGTAGTGGAGGATGGACAGACAGGCACAGTAGTAGAGCTTTTGAGTGAGAAAGTTGACAAGTTTAGAAAAATAATAAATGGAGGAATAAGAGGGTATTAATTTCTAGAAAACTGTGTTAGGCTTGCCCAAAAGGATTTCTATTAACTAGCATAAGATATTAAGTTTGAGAGTTAAATGGACAGAACACTATGTAAGGTTTCAGCAAAAATGATTACTATTAAATCACAGGAGGTGTTGAGCATTAAGTAGAATAGAGGGTGTTATTGGGTTGAGAGATTCTGGGGACATGTGGGGTGATGTACAATGAAGCCGTAAAGTCAGAGACCAAGGGACAGAAACAAAAATTAGTAATACCAGTTTTTTATCACGTACATTCAATATTTATGGTCAGACTATTGGGTAGTTGGCTTAGGATTCCAACAAGAGGGATGGATTTCCACTGGGGTCAGCTTTGCCTTGGGGCACTCTGGTACAATTGTGAATGAAGGAGTGGTCAGTTATGGGAGTATTTCATTCAATATTTATTATTATTATTCTTTATTATTATTTCTATTTTATATATATATATATATATATATATATATATATACATGCACACACACATATATAAATATATATATATATATATATATATATATATATATATATATACACACACATATATATATATATATATATATATATATATAGGTCTACTGGAAAACACCGAAAATCTACTTGTTCGAAATGAAGCAAAAGTGCACTTTTGCGAAGAATGGTTCAATGACCATTAATGAACATGGGTGCCGAAGCACACTACAGTGGGGAAAGGGAGTTTACATGTTTCCCCGCTGTAGTGCGATTTTGGAGTTGGTATATTTAAGTCGGGGGGGGTGTGGACGGCACAGACCCCCACATGGTGGTGCAGGGGGGGCTTGCCCCCTGCAAAAACAATGTTTTATAGGTTTATCAGTTCATTGAACCGATGTTCACGGAAGTGCACTTTCACGGAAGTGTGGATCTACTGTCTAATTTCAAAGATGTATGTTTAAAAAGTTATACAGTAAACCTATATATATATATATATATATATATATATATATATATATATATATATATATATATATAATTACATTATTATATATGATTATTATTATATTAAGGAACTAAAACAGCAAATAAGTTTAAAAAAACAACAAAGATCCTGGTTTAGATGGCTTAATATTAAAGATCTATAAAATAATCCCAGATAAGGTACTAACAACTCTTATAAATGCTTTTGATGAAGTCAAAAGTGCATCGATTGTTCTGCCTTCTTGGAAAAACTCTTTGCTCTCCCCAATTTTGAAACAAGATAAAGTACCCTAAGTTATGCTCCTCATATTGACCTATTTAATTGCTAAATATTGACTATAAAATTCTCATGGCCATTATAACTAAAAGATTAAATAATGTAATACCAAGTTTAACTCACAACAATCAAACTGGATTCATATTAGGACAGAAAAACACTGCAACCAAGTAACTCTGAAAAAACGAAGTCAGCTTTAACCCAGCAGCAAATTATGATACTCCACAAGTTGTTTTTAGTGCTTTCATTCACTTTAATCTTCTGTGAACTTCCTCAGAAACAACTTCACCATCCATACACCTGTTTAAGTACTTGATTCAATCACAAATTAATTTACATACATAATTGATAGCAATAAATAAAATTTAAAGACATACCTTAAAAAATTACTGAAAACTATGTATAATAACATATAAACTCTTAAAACATCCTAAATAAATACTTCTTGAATATGTGTTTGACACTAGTGTAACTATATCATTTGAATATGTAATGTCACAATAAAAAATTATGAATTCATTTCCAGGAAACATCTCATATTTATAGTTTCATTGAGACCTGGAAATTTGTCAGCTCCTAAAAATATTTGCCAAAAGGACTCTTTACATTCTAATAAAAGTTTGAAATTACTACCAAATGTTACACTATTTACACTATCTAAAACAGCAAAAGTAAACTTTTTAAATTCATTACAAATGATAGAATGCCTTGCCAATGCATTATTTGTGTCTTTTCTCTTTTTTTTTTTTTTTCTTTATAGCCAAAATGTGTTCACTAATTCTGATTTTCAAGGCTCTTGTGGTCATTCCCACATAATAACTTGAACATGTTTGGCACTGAGCTAAATAAACAACCATAGTACTGTGACATGTAAAATACTGTTTTGACCAATGTGTTGTTCGTAAATGCTTAAAGTGTACAAAAGATGAATTGGTGATGTATCTACACTGTTTGCAACAGTGGCAAGAAAAGGTGCCTTTAGTTTGTATGACACCCGTTCTGTTTGTAGTACATCTATTTTCCTTTTTCTCAAGTATACTTTTTAAGTTGACTACTTTTTTAAAAGTGAACATTGGTTTAATGCCTAAAATGTTCACTAAATCTTGGTTACCCAAGATAATCTTCCAGTTATTGACAATAATTTCTTTAATAAGCCACATCTCATTAGAAATGGGTAGCAAAAAGGAACCACTAAATTCCTTATTGTTCTTAGTTATTACTTCTGTGACCAGTGACCCTACTGTTAGAATAGGCCTTGCTGTGGTTTCATGAAGAAATGTTACTTCTCTTTCTATTGTTTTTAACCATGCCAACTTGTAACCTCTATTAACAAAAACCCCCTTAGATTATTTGTTTCACTTAGAAAAATCTCATTGTCAGATGTCAACCTGCTTAGACGAATGTATTGGCCCTTTATGACCCCTTTCTTCATGTGGTAAGGGTGTATACTATTTTTATGCAAATACTGATTTGCAAATGTAGGTTTTCTATATATAGAACTTGAACATTTTTTAAGTACATTATCATAACTTAAATGTAAATCCAAAAAATTAATGTTAGTTCCAAATTCACCGACAGTGAATATTAGACATTTTGTAGTGTTATTCAAATAATGAACAAAGTCATGAAATTCCTGTAAGGTACCATTCCATAGAAAAAACAGATCATCTATGTATCTAGTGTAAAAGATGATCTTGTCTTTGTACATAGAATTTACCACAAAAGTATTTTCCCATTGTGCCATAGTCAGATTTACATAGGCCGGAGCTACCCATGCCCCCATTGCCACACCCGAAACTTGCCTATAAAATTTATCATTGAATTTGAAAAAGTTATTTTGTAGTACACATTCCATAAGACTACAAATGGTGTTGACCTTAATATTACTTAAACTTGTATTAGCAGCCAAATATTGTCTTAAATGTTCAATTCCAAATTCATGATCAATACAAGTGTACAAAGATTGTACATCCAGTGAAGCAAGAAAGAATTCAGATGTCAGAGGTTGTAATTCTCTAAGCTGTTCCAATAAATGCCAAGAGTCTTTTAGATAATATTTAGAACGTTGTACTATTGGATTCAAATTGTAATCTAACCAAATGGAGATATTTTCTGTCTTACATTTGGGGGCTGAGATAATTTGCCTAAAAGGGGGATCAAACAAGTTTTTTTGTAGTTTTGGGATACCAAACATGTTTCCCATTTTAGGAAATTCAACTAATACGAAACTATATGTTGCATAGTATATTTCATCTTGACTAAACATGTCAAATAAAGTAGTATCTAATCTTAAAAAACTTTTTTGTATCATTTTAGTATCTACTTCTTGATAGACGTGTTTGTCCTTTAACAAGGCTTCCATTGAGTTTATATATTGTGAATTTTCCATAATTACTATTTTGCCCCCCTTGTCAGCCTTCATGATTCTTATGTCCATGTTATCTTTTAAGTTTTTCAGAGCCGTTAACTCTGGCTCACTTAAATTCTGAGGAAAGCTAGTGGCATTTATGTTCCTCATAGCTTCCTCACATATGTTTTGAAAAACTTGAAGTGTGCCCACTAATGGTGGATTGAAGGTACTAGCTTTCTTAGGACCTTCTTGTGTAGAAATTGTTGTAATGTCTTTCATAATGTATTTAAGATTTAATTTCCTGAGTGTTAATCTAAAATCTATTACGGTTTTTGTCTTATTAAAATGATTGGAAGGAATAAAAGACAAACCTTTCTGTAAGAGACTAATAGTCTCTTCAGAAATTTCCATATTTGACAAATTGTGTATCTGTATTTCATATGGATTTAAGGAAACTGCCCCTACTATCTCTTTCTGTTTCTCAGCCTTCCCTTGGGTTTGTTCTGAACCACTTTGTTCCAAGTTGGCCCACGTTTGTTCCCGTGTTTGTCGACTAAAAAAGGACCTCCATTGGATCCACTATCACCACAGTTATTGTCCATGTTTGTGGTATTATTAGAAACTGTGTGACTGTCATTATTAGATACACTAGTAACCTGACCATTACTGTCACAGTTATTACAATTATCTAAAATAGGGGCTTCGATATTATTTGCCCCACCATTATTGCTCAACCTATTATTAGAGCCAGACACATTTCTTTTATCATTTGAATCTACAATATGTTTGTTTTTACAGTTAGTATCATGCGTATATTCGGTGTCAACATATGATCCCAAAACATAAGCTTTTTTATTAGCATACGCTGTAATGTCCCTTTTTAGTTTCTTCTGCTTTCTTGAAATGATCGTCGCTCTTTGCCGGTCTGCTCTAGCTGTAATGCTGGAGTACAAACTCGTAAAAGTAGAAAAACAAACAAAGTTCTTAATTTTGGAGTCTAAATCAGTCATTTGTTGTTTTAAGACTTGTAGCTGCTTTGTATAATGATTAATCAAAGCCGTCATCAATTTTAATCCAAAGTCGTTGAATAAACCAGTCAGTTCTTCATACAAACTGTCACCAAACACTACACAGTTTGGAAATTTACTGTAGCGAAGACCTTGTGGGACACACTTGCGCTTGACACACTCAGCAAGATAACAGATTTCCAAATCTAAGTTTACATGTTTAAAAGTTAGTCTTTCAAGCTCATAGATACTTTGTTTACAGCTTTTTTGATTCTGAAAATCAGAATCCACCGTGTTACTTACTTCATCAGCAATTTCAATGTCCTGGATATTTTCAAAAGGGTTTTCTGCATCTTTTGCGATATATTCCACCACACTACTCGGACCCACGAAAGGAACGTCTTGCGACTTGCTGGCACTTCCGTTATCCTGTGTGCTGGCCAAATAACAATTACGGGTGTACGCATTTTGACTTCCCTCACCGAATGAAAAAGTACCTGGTTTGACACCGAATATACGCATGATACTAACTGTAAAAACAAGCATATTGTAGATTCAAATGATAAAACAGGGGAACAAACGTGGGCCAACTTGGAACAAAGTGGTTCAGAACAAACCCAAGGGAAGGCTGAGAAACAGAAAGAGATGATAGGGGCAGTTTCCTTAAATCCATATGAAATACAGATACACAATTTGTCAAATATGGAAATTTCTGAAGAGACTATTAGTCTCTTACAGAAAGGTTTGTCTTTTATTCCTTCCAATCATTTTAATAAGACAAAAACCATAATAGATTTTAGATTAACACTCAGGAAATTAAATCTTAAATACATTATGAAAGACATTACAACAATTTCTACACAAGAAGGTCCTAAGAAAGCTAATACCTTCAATCCACCATTAGTGGGCACACTTCAAGTTTTTCAAAACATATGTGAGGAAGCTATGAGGAACATAAATGCCACTAGCTTTCCTCAGAATTTAAGTGAGCCAGAGTTAACAGCTCTGAAAAACTTAAAAGATAACATGGACATAAGAATCATGAAGGCTGACAAGGGGGGCAAAATAGTAATTATGGAAAATTCACAATATATAAACTCAATGGAAGCCTTGTTAATGGACAAACATGTCTATCAAGAAGTAGATACTAAAATGATACAAAAAAGTTTTTTAAGATTAGATACTACTTTATTTGACATGTTTAGTCAAGATGAAATAGACTATGCAACATATAGTTTCCTATTAGTTGAATTTCCTAAAATGGGAAACGTGTTTGGTATCCCAAAACTACAAAAAAACTTGTTTGATCCCCCTTTTAGGCCAATTATCTCAGCCCCCAAATGTAAGACAGAAAATATCTCCATTTGGTTAGATTACAATTTGAATCCAATAGTACAACGTTCTAAATATTATCTAAAAGACTCTTGGCATTTATTGGAACAGCTTAGAGAATTACAACCTCTGACATCTGAATTCTTTCTTGCTTCACTGGATGTACAATCTTTGTACACTTGTATTGATCATGAATTTGGAATTGAACATTTAAGACAATATTTGGCTGCTAATACAAGTTTAAGTAATATTAAGGTCAACACCATTTGTAGTCTTATGGAATGTGTACTACAAAATAACTTTTTCAAATCCAATGATAAATTTTATAGGCAAGTTTCGGGTGTGGCAATGGGGGCATGGGTAGCTCCGGCCTATGCAAATCTGACTATGGCACAATGGGAAAATACTTTTGTGGTAAATTCTATGTACAAAGACAAGATCATCTTTTACACTAGATACATAGATGATCTGTTTTTTCTATGGAATGGTACCTTACAGGAATTTCATGACTTTGTTCATTATTTGAATAACACTACAAAATGTCTAATATTCACTGTCGGTGAATTTGGAACTAACATTAATTTTTTGGATTTACATTTAAGTTATGATAATGTACTTAAAAAATGTTCAAGTTCTATATATAGAAAACCTACATTTGCAAATCAGTATTTGCATAAAAATAGTATACACCCTTACCACATGAAGAAAGGGGTCATAAAGGGCCAATACATTCGTCTAAGCAGGTTGACATCTGACAATGAGATTTTTCTAAGTGAAACAAATAATCTAAGGGGATTTTTTGTTAATAGAGGTTACAAGTTGGCATGGTTAAAAACAATAGAAAGAGAAGTAACATTTCTTCATGAAACCACAGCAAGGCCTATTCTAACAGTAGGGTCACTGGTCACAGAAGTAATAACTAAGAACAATAAGGAATTTAGTGGTTCCTTTTTGCTACCCATTTCTAATGAGATGTGGCTTATTAAAGACATTATTGTCAATAACTGGAAGATTATCTTGGGTAACCAAGATTTAGTGAACATTTTAGGCATTAAACCAATGTTCACTTTCAAAAAAGTAGTCAACTTAAAAAGTATACTTGAGAAAAAGGAAAATAGATGTACTACAAGCAGAACGGGTGTCATACAAACTAAAGGCACCTTTTCTTGCCACTGTTGCAAACAGTGTAGATACATCACCAATTCATCTTTTGTACACTTTAAGCATTTACGAACAACACATTGGTCAAAACAGTATTTTACATGTCACAGTACTATGGTTGTTTATTTAGCTCAGTGCCAAACATGTTCAAGTTATTATGTGGGAATGACCACAAGAGCCTTGAAAATCAGAATTAGTGAACACATTTTGGCTATAAAGAAAAAAGACACAAATAATGCATTAGCAAGGCATTCTATAATTTGTAATGAATTTAAAAAGTTTACTTTTGCTGTTTTAGATAGTGTAAATAGTGTAACATTTGGTGGTAATTTCAAACTTTTATTAGAATGTAAAGAGTCCTTTTGGCAAATATTTTTAGGAGCTGACAAATTTCCAGGTCTCAATGAAACTATAAATATGAGATGTTTCCTGGAAATGAATTCATAATTTTTTATTGTGACATTACATATTCAAATGATATAGTTACACTAGTGTCAAACACATATTCAAGAAGTATTTATTTAGGATGTTTTAAGAGTTTATATGTTATTATACATAGTTTTCAGTAATTTTTTAAGGTATGTCTTTAAATTTTATTTATTGCTATCAATTATGTATGTAAATTAATTTGTGATTGAATCAGTACTTAAACAGGTGTATGGATGGTGAAGTTGTTCCTGAGGAAGTTCACAGAAGATTAAAGTGAATGAAAGCACTAAAAACAACTTGTGGAGTCTCATAATTTGCTGCTGGGTTAAAGCTGACTTCGTTTTTTCAGAGTTACTGGATTCATATTAGGAAGGAAATTGCATGAGAATATTATAAGACTTATCTATTTAATGAACTTCCCTAATAATTATAAAGCGTGTTGTTGATTTTATCCTTAGACATTGATAAGGCTTTTGATGCAATAAATTGGCTTTATATACAAAAAATGTAAAGACTTACAATTTTCATTAGAATTTATAGAATTAATAATGAAATGATATAATACATTTTCCTTTGTTAAAATTGGTTCCTTTCTTTCCTATTCATTTATAATATCAAGGAGAACAAAACAAGGATGCCCACTATCACCATTACTATTTGCCTTGTCTATAGAACCCTTTGCCACATTTATTAGAAATAATAATGAAATGATAGGCTTTTCAGATAATCACTTGTATAATTCCTAGATCCGGTTATTTGCGGACAATGTTTTATTAACTATTGGTAACACTTAATTGTCAACAGAGAGTATTGTCAAGTCATTACATTACTTTGAGAAAATTTCTGGATTAAATGTAATCACAGTAAAACAGAAATAATGCTAATAATATAACATCTAAGTTAAAAAACTATGATAAATTTAATTGGAAAAATAACGTAAATATTTAGGGATGAATGTTAAAACAAATTGGAGAGAAACAGTAGATATGAATGATCAAACTTTACTAACAATATTTCAAACCTTGTTGAAAGTTGGAATAAAATATATTTTTCTGTGGAGGATAGACTTATCTTTTACCAAAGATATATATTGTACAATCATTAATATTTCAGCCCTCCAAAAAATTATCAAGAGATTAAATAATCCCCAGGATTCACTAATCTTCAGTGTAAGACTAAATTAGTTTTATATGGAAGAGCCAGTCTAAGAGTAAGATGGCAGAGTGCCATGCATATTAATGAGGGTGCACTGCCTCAACTCTAAAACTAACACAGAGCGTGGACGAGTGTAGGGAACATGTCGGACTGCCAAGCAGTCCAAAAATCCATGCCCCTGCAAGTTTGAAACATGGGAAATGTCTAGTTACATGAGCGACTCCGCTCACATGTGTCCATTCTAACACTAAACTTCCCCATATAGTAAACCCCGTACAAATATAAAAAGTAAAAGAAATGTTTTTTTTTTTTTCATTTCCGATATAGCTGCCCGTATTTGCGTGTTTGCGCGGGTTTGCCCATTGCTTAGCTACAGTTAGCAGTTTAGACACCGAAGAGGATAATAAGAAAAATATATGCAAATTAAGCAAAATAGCGATAGCATAGTGGTTAGAGCCTTCACACAAAGAGGAGGCATTCCCTGTTTGAGTCCCACCACTACACTTTTCATTTTCTGTTGGAAATCTGTATACAAAAATATTTCCTGACATGTATTATTTAAAGTTTTGTAAAAAGCATTGAAATGTTATATGTAGAAGTGAACAAATTATATATATATATATATATATATATATATATATATATATATATATAGGAAGGTGAAATGGTTATGCATACTGATGCATCAGTAAATTATTTTAAGCAATGTAAAGCACTGCTAAGCATATTTTACCAGTATTGAGCATATTTATATTTAATTGCTCGTAGCTGAGCACTGTGTTAACTAGCGCAATGTCTTTGCGTGGAGCTGTGCATCGTGCAAGCTAGTGCAGACAGAACATGTTTGCATGTAGCTGCGCACCGTGCTAACCAGCGCAACATCGGGCAACATCGAGCAAAGTCGAGCAACGTCAAGCAATGCTGAGCAACGTTGGGCAAAGTTGAGCAAAGTTGGCTAAACACGGCCACACCTCTTTCACTGTACCTTAACCATTGAGGTCTTGCCAGTAGGAAAATAAAAAACAGTGACAGGGCTCGAACTCGGGATACTGTGCACTATAGTCACAGTACATAACCACTAAGCCATAACAGCATTTCATAATCATGCACTTTCAACAGACACATATCTATCAAAGGAATATTAAACACTGCTAACATCAGCTAAGCAGGTGTGCCTATAGCTGAGTTTTTCAAAACTGGCCAATCACAAATAAGTGTGGGAAATGAGGCATATTTAAGCTCCACAGGTGAATACTTGCCATAACTGGTTGTAGCTCCCTTCTGCAGTCAGCATGGCTGGGGTTGGAGAAGGCACTCGATTTCGAGTGCAATGTTGGGGCATTGAGGAGACCAAAGTAATTGTTTGGCTCCTTGTCCACAGTCATGAGGAAAGACTCCTGCGGGGCCAGTACCAGGGCACCCAATACAAAACAGAGGCCTGGAACTGTCTAGCTCATGATCTCACCAGTGCACTGGCATTCCTCGGACTGGTGAGCAGGTCAGGCACCATTACTCTGACCTGAAGCAACGCAAGGAGGATCAACAGGACCAGTGGATCCAGGAGGCCCGTGGGATGGCAAATGCCCCAGTACTGTGTAAGTAGCCATTGTATTAAGTATTTAAGAATTGCTATTTTTGTCTATACTATGGATAGGTATGCCTCATTATCACTGTATTTACTTCACAGCTGCAGGTGTCCGGGCTATGAATCAGCAAGCCCATGATGATTGGCTGCAAAGGCTGCATCACCAGGCAGGTTAGTAATTATTCTGCATGTACTGTTATATAAAATAAATGAGAGAACCTTCAAAAAAGTGTTTTAACCCAATAAATAAAGGTATAATAATTCTTTAATAATTATTCTTCATGTACTGTTATATAAAATAAATGAGAGAGCCTTCAAAAAAGTGTTTTAACCCAATAAATAAAGGTGTAATAATTCTTTAATAAAGGTATAATTCCTGGAGTATGTCTGTGCAATTTTCTTTGATATGTTGTTGTACTGTTGCACTTTAGAAATAGTACTGTTGTATTAAGCAGTGTTAGTTAACCTACACTTGGGTAGGCCCATATAAAGTAGATGAAGGGAGTGGCAGTAGCTTTTATGCATATTTACAGCCCTTAGCTGTTGATTCATGGCCAGCATGTACAGGTTAATCTGGAACATGAGTAGCTTGGTATTGTGTTCCCCAGAAATGTCAGTGTGCTGCCAGAAATGTAGGGAGCTGTTAACATATAACTGATAATTTCACCTGAACATATATAGGTAATTATATGAAAGTAAAGCTGTCAGTGTACCATCACAGCAGTAGTATGTGTGAGCAAATCTCAAAATATGTAGCAGTAACATCTGCATCCTGAACAGTTTGTATGTCAGATACAGATCATGTATATAATGATCTAACAAAATCCAATTGCACAATAGAAGGACATTGGGTAGTATAATAATACATGTAAGGGACATATAACTGCCGTTAATAGGAATGTAGTGCAAACTAGAAGGATATATAAGTTGTTAATTGAGCTATCTGTTCCACCCTACTGTATATGCATAAAAAATGCAATTCCACACAACAATGGGTATGTCTAATCTCAAAACATTTGTTGGGACATATGTCCTATTGGTTTATAAATATTTGCATTCATTTCTATGTATGTGCCCTGTTCAAATACCACAATATTGGTGGCCTTTTGCCATCAATTAAACCTGCATGCTGTTGTAATGTCCACTATTCTTCTATATATGCATGTGTTATGCTTGCTTTTCAACTGTTGAAACTCTGGTGTGTTGGGTTAATGGGAATACTTCTTCATGCTGTTATAACTAACTGGGAATGCTGTTGACTGTTACTAACCCACATCTTTATTAAATTCTCCAAAACATAGTTCGTATGGGAAGGACAGTCCCAGCGGACCCACCTGTCCCACCTCAGCTGACCATGGCACCTGGCATCAGTAGGTCCGGTTCCCTGCCTGGGACCTCCTCCTACATTGGCCCTGTGCCACCTTCAGGTGGAAGCGCTGCAGGGGATGGGGCTCGGCCCCCCGTGCAAGCATGGGCGGAGGAGGGCCACCTATCACCCTTCGAACGGTCCGGGCTGTGGTGCATAGAGAGATCGAGCGTTCTGTTGCAGAACCTCTATGCCAGCTTGAGGCATGAGTGGCGCAACTCCCGGGTCAGCCTGCCCCTCCTACACAGCCCCCAGCACAGCCACCTTCTGGGCTATGAAGGTGCAGTGGTGACTGCCCATGGGTGGGGATCTCAGTTCCACTGTTGCCATCTGTGGGCTCATGGGCTTGCGATTTCCAAACATCCCTCCCCGTCAATGGTGTTCACCCACCACATGTGTCATATTCCGCCCCTGTATGCATCTTGTTTGTCTTGTCTGTTTACCTCCTCAACCTATCTCCCCAAATATACCTACTTTCTCTACCCCACATTCCACTCTCACCTGAAAACAAAAGGGCAATTTGCTCCCCAAAAAAAAATATGCCCCATACTTAGCTGTCCATTTTGCACACATGTCCCCTGGACACATAAAATGTAATTTAATTGGCATTACAACATACTTTGTTGTCCTCACCCCTCTCTCAGTGGTTAAAGGTTTCATATTTACCTCCAAATATATTCCATGTGCACAGCTGTTGCTGTTAAAGGAATGGGCAGTTATGGACCTTCCCTACACCCATCCTGCACATCCCGAGATATTTTCCCTACTGTCTTTCCCTCTTTGTGCCCTATTTTCACCACTTTCCTATCTCCCCATTTTCTTTTCTTTCAAAAATATGAGCGCAGGGGTTAGCGAGAGTAAGCACTGTTAAGCAGTAGTTACCAGGTTTGCGCAACTGTGTGCTTGTTTGCGCTTAACTAAGCATTGCTAAGCATCGCACAAACCCACGCAAACCCACTTACAACTGCTTAAAAGTGCCTTAGTCACTCTGTATGTGAGGGCCCTTGTTCTGCTCAGCAGCAAAATAAAACACCTCTATCAGTCTCAAACCCGGGACCTTGTACACACTGCACTGCATGAAGTACCACTAAGCCATGGTAGGTATACAACAAGTTGGTGCTGAAATAAATATATCATGCATCAGAATGAGTGAATGTAAAGGAAAAATAGGAATGCCATACCACACAACTTGTTCTGTGAATCTTTACCAAAAGTTGTTGTGGGATTACATTACATGACTGTGATAAGAGAAGCAGTCATTCTAGCAGGAAATAATATTACACCATCTCTTTACAAACCCCACACAGTGTCACAGCAGGACAAACACTGGCATATCTGTTTAGGGCAGATGCCATACCTCCCAACTGCCCCTAATTTTCAGGGATGTCCCTGATTTTGAAAGGAAATTTACCTCTGCCCTCTGAATCCCTCTGAAAACTACTGACTTTGGCCAGAAAGGTGGTGAATTACATGTAATGAGTAATGAAAAGGTGTATTAATCCATATGCTCTGGTTTTCTCAAAGTCTTAAATTAATGGCACTAATATTTTAAAGGTGTTCCTGACTTTTTCTCTACTTTTCCCTGAGTCTGTTCAAATATGTACCTGAGTGTTTGAGAGGTCTGGCAGAGGCAGAAACACAGAGGCTTAGCAGCCTTTCTGCTGTTTCACACTGTGCAAATAGCTTTGGAAGGAGTTCCAGAAGCATACCTGTATGTAGGAATACAACACTGAAATACAAAAGGATGTAGCCATGTACTGGTAGCAAGCAACTGGAACAATGCCATTGCTCTAGTGCTGAAAAGACCTGTGTGGTGCACAAACAAAGAATAACAGGCTAATCTCTGGCTATCATGTGGATAGTTCCACAGTTGGGAGTTATACAGACAGACTACTTGGCTTGATAAACTAACATGTCCACAGCAACCCTGCAAGTCCAGCAAGATAAAATTCACACAATAATATGTATGCTCTCTGTACTTCTGCACCCGTACCCAAATGTAGAATATACCTATGTGTGCAGGGTCTACCAAGGATGTAGGTAAGCATACTCACAGTACTGAAATGTGTCCAGTTTTTTTGAGCAGCTTGTGCTAATGTCAACACTAAAAAAGCACATACTGTTTAGAACTGAGTAAATGAATATTCACAGTATAGCAGTTCTCAAACAATTCTTGTGCCAAAGGAATACATCTCAATAACTTGCTTTGTATGGCAGTTAATTGTAAAATTTGAAAAGAAAGTACATCCTCCCATGTATCTTGGGTTAGCATTTTGAGGGGCGAGTACATTTCTACACTGATAAGTCTGTACTGGAAGCAGCAACATTTAGGTCTGAGTACAAAGTGTAAATCACTGGCTACACCCCTGGCTTCTGATATAAGAACTATACCAACCTTCTGTCTTAAACAATGATGTCCACAGCAAACAAGGATGATCTCCATCTTGGAAAGCTGAAAGGGCCACACCTACCTGAGTTAGCAATTTATAGTACTGGATTACTATGACAGTGATTACTGCAATTACTACACAGCAGGCTTCATGCAATTAGCAAATGGTGGCCACTAATTGGTGCAGAGGCCATCACATGCTCATGTGCAAATACCTACAAAAGCAGGCTGCAATCGCTGCCAACAAACTCATTCACTCTATTGCAGAGACTGACAGAGAGAGAGAGAGAGAGAGACATAGAGAGAGACAGAGAAAAGGAAAAGAGAAAGAAATAATGCCAAATCATACAAAAGAAATGTATGTGACACATATGTATTTACTGGCATGTAGTAGATGCTTTTGAAGAGTAGTCTACATAATGTGAACCATTCATATGTGGCAGCAGTACTTATCTATGCACAGATGTCCTGCTTAACTACTGCTATGGACAATACAGTGTGTACCTGTGGGCAGTGGGCCATACCTGTGAAATGTGAAGCTCAGCATTAAATGTCAAAAATCTGATCCATGTTATCTGTGTTCTGTACAGTAGTGAGGCCAATGGCTGTTGGGGGGACTAGTGCTGCCATTATATAAACATGGCTGTGACAGAGCAACACATGCATGATAGTCATATTAAAGTGCAGCTTAGCATTGGCAACTGCTGTAGCAGTCTAGTATGCTTATCTAGCATTTGTAGCTATATATACCCCCTTTAATGTTAGTGTGTGTTTACATGTGACACCTGTTTGTGTTGCAGCAAGGCCCAACAGTTCAGCTGTGAGGTCCAGGGACTTACAAAAGTGTGGACCTTCTGTGTGCATGCCACACACACATACAGAGAAATATATATGTGTCATATATATTCACATCTGTATATGTGCATAGAGCAGGGGACATATTGCAACTGTTTGTGAAGGGTGGAGATATATATGTTGGTAAAGGTTAGTATGCGCATATTTGTATGTAGGTTTTAGTGTGTGATGCCCAAGACAGCATACAGTGCTGGTATATGACATGTGGTGGTTAAACAGTGTGGCTGGTTTGTTCAGTTTGCAGTGTTGAAGCTAGTGAGGCCTACCAAATCTACCTGGGCTGTGAACGCTTTCAATGCATTTATCACAAGACTGTGCGATATTATTACATTACTGTACACCTCACATCCTTTGTATAATTGATATTCCCACTATGAAAGGTGAAATGTATATGTGCCTACATATATATGCATATGTACACCAATGGATGTGCATATGTATATATATATATATATATATATATAGAGAGAGAGAGAGAGAGAGTCATATATACTCATACACACCTACATCTACTTGTTGCAGTAGATTCTCTGTACTGTAGACTGACTGTGATGCTCAATGTGTTTGTGAATACATCAAAGATATGTATTTGTGGGATAGCTTAGTGGGAAACCGTTTATGTAATGGTATTATGGGTCCTTGCTTTGATCCCAGCAAAAGCTGTGTATTCTGCTGCTAGGCAGAAAAAGTGCTATGGCATACAGTGGTCTTAAGTCCCTTGGTTTTAACTGGGGTGTGTCATTGGAGGCTAAAGCACTACATCTATGATTATTGATTAGTGCTGATATTGAATCCAAATCCTGTGTGTACTGTAGTACTACTTGAAGCGCTGGGCCTGTACAGCAAAGTATGGTGTATGTCCACATTGCTTGCATCTGCTGTTTTGTGTGGTCCCTGTATTCATCACAGATTACATTCCCTGAGATTAATGTTTTGTAAGTACTGACAAACAGTACTGTATAGTACACACGTAAAGCTTATCTTGGTTGCCATACCTTTGTGTCCTGTAATTATGTCTGATGTGTGTGTGGGTATGTCTGTAACATGTCCTCTGTCATATGTGTGGTAAAACATATAACTGCGTATCTAGCAACATTTATAGTGGACTACAGCAGTATGTGACTTATATTCCCAATTGTGCACTTATTTTGGCCATGGGTTTGCCATTAACAAGTTGTGTGGTATAATAGTAATACATTTACTGGACCTTACACTCATTGTGATGGATGACATATTTCTTTACACATCAGCTTGATGTATATCTGCTGGGGCTAGGTGCTGCATTGTGTTGCATACAATGTGCCAGGTACTATTGTATAGTCTTATATAGTGATTTTATTTTGTTGCTGTGCAGAACATGGTTCATTAGATAGAGTAAGCCAAGCACTTTCAAGCAGTTGTGGGGTGAGCAGTGATAAGTGGTAGTTAAAGTGTTTCACTCTCAGTTAGCTAATAGTTGCTATATATGGCAGTTCAGTGATATCTGTACTGTATAATGTTAAATGTGCCATATGACTTGCTCAGACATATTTTTTCTTTATGTCTTCCAGGGATCATGGCACATCACAGAAATCCCAGCTATAGTAGTGCTGAAGATGAGATCATTACTAGATGTATGATTCAGCACTACAGTCTAATGTTCTCACGAACCAGCCAGAACCAGCAGGAGCATACTGCAATGTGGCAAGATGTTGTCCGGAGGGTAAATGAGGTAGGCCTGCATAACCGGACATATGAGCAGGTACGCCACCACTGCAGTGATCTACTCAGACATATCCGTCAGCATGCTTCTGATGTGCGGAGACAACAGCTTGCAACAGGAGGTCATGTTAATATCCTACCCCCCTCACCAGAGTGGAGGAGCTGCTCCTTAGCCTCGTGGCACCTGCCCAACAACAACAGCAGCAGACATACACCATGATGGAGGTTGGAGCCACCCAGTAACCACACATGGAGCATGCAGGTAACATGGCATATCTGTAGACTACTGTTATCTGTATTGGTAGATCATGCATATGTGAGATGTGGAGTGTGTAGATAGAAGATGTGGAGCCTGTTGTTGTGCAGTACTGATCATTTGGAACATAATCTGTATGCCTGTGAATGTAAACTGTTGTTCTACTGTAAGATTGCAAACACACAGTAGCAATGCCACAGTTGTGGCCACTGACAAACTGTCTCATCTCTATGTAGGTCCCCCTGGGGTGACATCAAGGCAGCAGACAGATGTTGGTGAGTGTGTTCTACATTTATTGTAAATAAAAAGTGTATGTCATAGTTAAGGTGTAGGCCATGTACACATGTAACACACCTACCCATAATGCATGCTGTGCATGTTTGGTGTAAGACCACACACATCCCACTAATGTGATTAGCTGCCTCAAACACATGCAATACCCAGATCATCTGAAACAAATGTGGCTACACTGTAGTGACCATTGGATATGCAAAGTTGATACTCAACATGCACATAACGTACACAACTATGTCATACACAGAGCATTTTAACATGCTACACATAAAGATTCACAAACCCTCTGTAAAGACACACTCCAGTATCCAAAATCTCATCCACACATTACACATAATATACCTGAGGGGTAGAGGCCTATCATGGGGCATTTAAACACTTTGCAACACACTACACATTCATGTCAGGGTATGCTCCTTATTGGCCTCCTTACAAACCCATGTAACAACTGGTTGTGAAATGGTGAATGTAGCCAAGGTAGCACAGTTCTGGTACAGCATGATTAGTGCTGGTTTGGGAAACATTTGTAGCCTTGAGTGACCACATGATGCTTCATGATGATGACATATGGTACTATACCCCATCCAGTTATTGTAACCACAGTATTATACATGGCTTTCATTGCTATACACCTCAATGTTGTGTGTGTGCAGACATATGCACCTCTAAACAATATGCATACCAATCACCATTTGCTCAATGGACACATATATATCTTGTGATGCTATTGAGTGGCTAGGTCATATGACACACATTGGGTATGTGTGATGTTTAAATATGCAGTTGTGTTTTAGCATGCCATGTCATGGATGACACTGGCATGTCCACAATATGATCTACACTCACCATAACTACTGTACATTGGGTATGTGGACGAATGGTATTCCATCAATTATACATGCGCCACTGATGATGTCGTGTGAATACTCATCATGCATGTGCTAAAACTGTGTCCACAATTATTTGCTAAAGACACATAGGCTGTAATTAGCATTGGATACTTATTTGACACACAGATACACATCCAGCCATGCTGTGTAGACCTGTGAGGTATGGTGCACAGTACATTACAGTGTTTTGAATACTTGCACAGCAATGTTGTGTCCATGTATGCATTGCATTCCAGGGGGAAGCGCATCACCTAATAACAAAACACATGCATCAAAGCCATGTATAGTGTTAGTAACAAGGACTGTCTACACTTGCACTGCATGCTGTTGAGCAACACATGTCCTGCATGCTGACATGTATGATATGACTGTTTTGCTTGTGATACTGTACCCCACCATCACCTGCTATTGTGTATGTTCTGAGATTGCTGGTGTTGTGTGTGTGTGTGTGTGTGTGTGTGTGTGTGTGTGCATTTGTGCATGTGTGCATATGTGCATGTGTGCATGTGCACATGTGTGCATGTGCAAGTGTGCATGTGCATGTGTGCATGTGCATGTGTGCATGTGCGCATGTGTGCATATGTGCATGTGTGCATGTATGCATGTGTATGTGTGCATTTGCATGTGCATGTGCACATGTGTGCATGTGTGCATGTGTGCATGTGTGCAAGTGCATGTGTGCATGTGCATGTGTGCATGTGTGGATGTGTGCATGTGTGCATGTGTGCATGCATGCGTGCATGTGCATGTGTGCATGTGTGCATGTGCATGTGTGCATGTGGTATGACATCATTTTCAGGTCTTAAAGTGTGTTTCCTGTTTTCCTCTCACAGGTGCTGAGGTGGGGCTGGTTCAGTACAGCAGGGAACCTGATGTCACGGAGAGAGACAATGATCATGAGGATAGGTGTATTGAGGCACCGGCAGGTTTGCAGGGTCTGTTGTTGGGCCACCAATTGACAGTGCACAAGTCTCCACCCCATCCATGCACACAGTCATACTGCCTGTACATCCATCATCACCATTGCCCTTAGCTGAGGGACAGTGTACGGTTGGCACTGGCCAGGACAGTGTGGTATCTATGGCACATGTATCAGGACACAGCAGCCATAGCCAGATGTCTGGAATGGTACCACATAGGCAGATGCCCAGGGGTTCTCGTCAGAGCACTGTTGGTCATCATACTCCTGGCAGACGTGCCACAACTCTTTCAACCACACACATGTTCCAGGCTGTCATGGAGGCACAGGCACAAAATGAGTGGTACACCAGACAGGGACTAAGGGCACAGAGGGCTCATAACACCTCTGTAAATTACAGTATCCATGACCTAGCAGGTGCCATACATAATTACACTGAGGTCATTGATAGATGTTGGGGTGAGACATTGGATGTCCTACACAATGTCATGTCCATGTGTCAGAACAGTGCGGGATGGTTGAGATGTCGACATGGACACATGCCAGCAACATCAGCAGCTGGAGGTCGCTGTGGACGTCCAGCAAGTCACAGCCACTCCCGTAGTGCCAGTACCAGCCCCAGCAATGTTGGGGGGACTGTCCATAGACCATCCTAGAAGTCCACGTGCACATAGCTCTGGCTAGTCCTAGCAGGGACCTGATCCAGTGGACATATGTCAACCTCTGAAGATAGTACCCAGTCTGGATTAGTACCTGATACTGTCTATAGCACCCCATGCCAGGCACAGGTTCCGTATCCATGGCCAGAGATGGTGATCTGTAAAGCCTGCTAGGTACAGTCTGTAGCTGTCCCACAAATCCCAGTATATGGCAGCCACATGGTGGAACTGTGTGCATACAGACACACACACATAAACCAGAAACCTAGGGCAAACACATACCCGCACACATTACATCAACATTGGCCCATAACAGTACTCATGGCCCTCACACGCACACACTCACACACACATGTCAATTGTATGGCTCAGTGTAGGCCTCCGGCAAACCAAAAACACACCCTGTGCATATGATGAAACCTGTGCCACCTCCTGTCATCTGTAACATTGATGCAGGAACAGGCTAACATGGTGCTGATGCACAGGGTGACTTTGATAAAGTATAGCAATGGTTGAATGTGTAGCATGTTGTCAGCAGTAAAGTGTAATGATATCCTTGAAGGTGTAGCTGAGCAGGCATGATGCATTAAAGCTGTAATTAGCAATGTTGTATTGTTTCCACCAGTGTTTATTCCAATTGCGTTTTGTTTGCCCATGTGCCACTTGGCTGATGTGTGTAGTTGTGTCAGCAAGTGTTATACAGTGGACAGTATGTGTGGGGTGTGTGCAGCACAGGTTTGCAGGTGTACATTTGTGAACATGGTGGAGGCACACTGTCTGCATGTACATGCATATTGGGCACATGGGCAGGTTGACATGCCCTGTATTGGCCAGTATTAACACTCCATAGTTTCTATTGGTGGCCAGTATGCATTGTATTACACACATTTTCGAACTTGAGTACACATGTGTGTGTATGACATGGGTTGACACTGTGCTGTGGGTGATGCTGTTGTTCCTATCTGTCATTGGTTTGCATTACTAAGGTTAACAGTGTCCCAGCTGCATAATTCTGTATTAATGCACACTGTTCACCTACAGGGTTGCATGGACTGTGCTATCACAAACACAAGAAATTCTCACTTATACAGTAAAAGTGCATTAGTCTCATGGACCCCTGCCATAAACTTAATATATAATAGAAGGTGTGATGTTATACCAAAAAAGAGTTACATACCAAGAAGGGATAACCTCCCTGGTCAATATCATTTGGAAAATTCAATCCCTCAATAAACATACAAGGCAAGTTTCAAAATACAAAATGGCAATGATTCCAAAGACAACACTAAAGCTGTCTTTACTGTTGCTCATAATCTACAGAGGAAATCTCAGAGTGGGTCACAGTTAATATAAATGGTCACAAAGTACACTTATCTGACTGGCATTACCAATTCCTTGCCAGAGAGTTTGAATGCAGATTTCACCACCCTGTCGCTATTCAAGGGCCACATTTCCAGACCTGCAGAACGTAATACCTGATTATTCACAGACACTCTAGTTAAAACATCTCTTTAACAAGGTCCACACCACAGTGGCAATGGTACTGGACAGTGTCCCTGGCTGTGTCATACACAAGTTGACATATGAAGTCACCACTCACCTAAATGCTCTGTCCAGTTGCAGCCTCTATACAGGTTACATACATGTGGAATGACGTACGGTAATGGTGTTCACAGTCCACAAGGGTTGAGCTACAATGTCTTCTTCTTCTTTCGGATGCTCCCATTAGGGGTCGCCAAAGTACATCATCTGTTTCCATGTCTTCCTGCCCTCTGCATCTTGCGCTGTCACACCATCCACCTGCATGTCCTCTCTCACCACAGCCATAAACCTCATCTTAGGCATTCCTCTTTTCCTGTTACCTGGCGGCTTCATCCTTAGCATCTATTTCACAATATACTCTGCATCCCTCCTCAGCACATGTACAAACCAACTTAATCCTGCCTATCTGGCATGGTCTACTAACCTACAAACCTAGCCTGTCCCTCTAATATACTTATTCTTAAACCTGTCCTCCCTCGTCACAACCCAGGGCAAATGTTAACATAAATTGATTAAGGGTAGAACTACAACAGGTCCTGGAAAGTCTCACCCTATAAGCCAGACCAATGTTATCTGGAAGCTATGGAACACAGCATTATGGAACTCATTAACAGAGACATTATGAACCTGCAAACAATGCACCATACCCACTTAGGTTCTCTAAAGGCCAGATCATGGCTCCTACACCTAATATACTTCAAGCCAGTCAACAAGGCTATAGGTGAGGAAGGGGAGGTCAACACAGCCAAGCTATAGCTCACCAGCAAATCATACTCATCCCACATACTGGTATTAGACATAACCTCAACAGACTGACCATAAACGATTATTAGATGATGGCTTGACAACTGACGCACAGATGTAGGACACACAGTAATATTTGCAGCCTCCATGTACTATTCTATGCCAGTAACAAGTGGTATTCATCTGCACTCAGTCCTGTGACCACTCCTGTTTGGCATATAGCTTTCTTAGGTACAAGCAAACACAGTAGGGATATGTCTGCCCACGTTTGATGAAAATGCATACTGTGGGCTATACTTTAAGAAAGCATAGTTATCCACTTTTAGAAAACAAAGTATCCCCAGAGTACAACATAGGCAGTAGCCCACAAAATGTGGAACAGGTACTAATGTATACATAGAGCCATGTGTTAAGTCATCTCTCATTTGATAATCACATTACCAAAGGGTTTTGGAAATCCCTCTGTGAAGCATATAAGCAATAAAGGGTTTGCATGCAGATCCACAGAGGTTGTTGCACACCTATAATGATTAGTCATCTTTGCCAGACTTTGCTTGCTTTGGAACAGGTTTCAAATATACCTCAAGCATAAACCCTCACTCACACTCTTCAATAAAAACCGTGATGAGTGGATGTGAAACGGAAGCCATAGCCCAGGGATCACTGCAGTGGCTAAGCTTGTCACAAGCATACAGAAGTGACCTAAGGTCTGGAAAGCGCCAGTATGCTCTGGCAAAGATAACACATGCATTCATCGAGAAAGCAGTGTACCCACCTATGAAATACTTGAGGTCACATGTATGTATATGGATTTGCCCCACAGCTACCTTACATGTGTAATGCACATACAGTTGTCATTGTGATATGTCATACACTATAAAAATCAAAACCCACTCTACATTGGCCAATGGTATCACACACCTAGAGCATAGACACACACACAAAGTCCGCGATACAAACTATTTCCTAACTACTTATGATACTGCAGCAGTACACATTTACATGACACGCTATACACATTACTGGGATTTCATTTTTCCATAGGTATATTTGTAGGATGGTGACATCATCGGACTTGACAAAGATGAGTATACCACTTTTAAGGTGTTTGAGTAGTCTCCAAAAAGGCTGCTCTTCCACAGGAAGATGCACATACACACATTTGGAAATGCAGGATTCAAACCCCTACCTGACTGCATAATGATCCTATAGCAATACGCATTTACACTATGCACTATACACATTACAGGGATTTCATTTTTCCACAGGTTTATTTGTAGGTTGGTGACATCATCGGACTTGACAAAGATGAGTATACCACTTTTAAGATGTTTGAGTAGTCTCCAAAAAAGATGCTCCTCTCCAGGGAGACACACATACACAGGTGGTAAGTGCAGGATCCAAACCCCATTTTAACTACATTAAGATACGACAGCAGTATGTATTTACATGATGCGCTATACACATTTATGGGATTTTGCTTTTCCACAGGTATATTTGTAGGATGGTGACATCATCGGATGGACAAAGATGAGTATACCACTTTTAAGGTGTTTGAGTAGTCTCCAAAGAGGCTGTTTCTCTGCAGGGAGATGCACATACACACATTTGGCAAGTACAGGATTCAAACTCCTACCTAACTGCATAATGATACTGTAGCAATACGCATTTACACTATGCACTATACACATTACTCGGATTTCACCTTTCCACAGGTATATTTGTAGGATGGTGACATCATCGGACTTGACAAAGATGAGTATATCACTTTTAAGGTGTTTGAGTAGTCTCCAAAAAGGTCGTTTCTCCCCAGGGAGACATGCATACACAATTGGTAAGTACAGGATTCAAACCCCTATCTAACTATATTAGGGTACGCCAGCAGCATGCATTTACACGATGTGCTATACACATTTATGGAATTGCATTTCTCCACAGGTGTTTCACCTCAGGGAGACACACATACACACAGTTGGCAAGTACAGGAGTCAAACTCCTACCTAATTACATTAGGATACTATAACAACATGCATTTACCCAACGTGCTATACACATTACTGGGATTTCACCTTTCCACAGGTTTATTTGTAGGATGGTGACAAAATTGCTGCTCCTCCCCAGACCGGCACACATGCACACAGTGGGTAAGTGCAGGATTTAAACCCCTACCTAACTACATTAGGATACTGTAGCAGCATGCATTTACATGACACACTATACACATTGCATCGGACTTGACAAAGATGAGTACACCAATTTTAAGGTGTTTGAGTAGTCTCCAAAAAGGTTGCTTCTCCCCAGGGAGAGAAACACAGTTGGCAAGTGCAGTGTTCTTAATCCAAACTAAGTACGTCTTTACACTTTATCAAGCAATATGGAGTTACAGGATGCAGTACAGACATTACTTGTTGACAGTTTGCACAAATGTTTATTTTTCACATTTGCTAACCTCAGCAGGCTTATCATACTAGGTGTATTGTGAGTGTATTGTATGCATAGGCCAAGACCATATCATATATGGGTTGATGCACCACATGCTGGCACACACAGGGTCAAACCTTGAGTAGCATCTTACCGTCACCTACATGATACTGCAATATAACAGAAAGATGATAAACTTCAACAATTGGCTGAGCTTCTGGTGTCATTCAAAGGGGATCCAGTTTCTGTCTGCCTGTGATGACATGATAGACAAGCCTTGTTGCTTCACTACATATGGTTTGCACCTGTCGCCCCTATGCTTCTGAATACTGCCCAAGGCTCATGCTGTCCCCATATTACCTTTTTTAGGAAAGGCTCAAAAGGTTCATAGGTAGGTACTAGTCTATCGGCCCTGGGGCCTATACAAGGCCATCCAAAAAGGTACCCTGGCTTTTGCCACCCAAGAAATTTATTTTCCTGGGTGAATTTCCTATTTCAATCCAATAATCAAGATTTTCCTTGAAGAGTGCTAATGAGGAGCTTTGTTTGATATAGATAGGTAGTTTATTCTGGAGTATGTGAAGTCTGTGGGACAGGAATCTATCCCTCCGGCACATCCTGTTTATTGCTTTGCTGAGGTTTAATTCACTGAAGCGTGTGGCTCTAAGAGATTTGTTTTTCTTGAGGTGGAGCATGTCCATTAATTCCAGGTTAGACATGGCCTTATACGTCAGGCATTGATTGCATCTGAGCAGGCAGTAAGCAACCGAGTAGAGCTGGAGTTTCTTTAGTCGAGCTGCATAGGGCATCTCTTTGAGGCCCATGATCCTCTTGGTGAAGTGCTTCTGTGATCTTACCAGCTGTTGCATGTGCCAATTAAGGTACATACCAAATGGGGCATTGTACTCTATTATGGGCCTAATCAGTGATGAGTAGAGGGGCACAATGACCTCTCTTGATCTAGAGGTGAACCCTTTCGTGATTAGGTGGGCTACATAGAAGGAATAGCTAACCAATTTGCCAATGTGATTATCAAAGGAGAGGTTACTATCTACCTGGGTCCCCAGGTCCCTAATTACATTTTCCATACCTAGTGGATTACCACCTATGTGGTAATTTGTGGGCACTTTGTTTTTAACAAAGGAGATGACTATGCATTTTTTGCCATTCAGCTTGAGGCCATTGTTTTGAAACCAGGTATCTGTGTCTGTAAGACCTTTCTGGAGGATGTCTGTGTCAGCCAGAGAGTTGATTATGGCCCCCAGTTTACAGTCATCTGGGAACTTGGTCAGCCATAGTCCTTCCGTGCTTACCTGTACCTCAGAGACGTATTCAAAGAAGTTAACTTGGTTTAGGAGGCAGCATCTGCCTTTAACAAAGCCAAATTGGATAGGGTCCAGTACCTAGAGGTTCCCAATGATTCTGTTTATGAGTTCCATGATAATTCGCTCCATAGCTTTGCAGACCAGGCTGGTCAGGCTTATAGGGCGATAGCTCCCAGGTTCTGTTTTGGCACCACCTTTGTGGAGTGGGATGACTGTTGCTGTACAACATTCTTTGGGTACATAGCCTGTGGTAAGGTTGAGTCTGAACAGTGAATGTAGGTGAGGGTTTAGTTCCTTTTGGAGCTCGTGTAAGACGCAGCCTGGGACACTATCCAGTCCCATTGATGCTGTGTTCTTAGCTTTGGAAAGGGCTGTTTTTACCTGCATGTCCATGAAGTCTGGGGCTCTGCATTCTTCTGGGATGGACACGGGCCCTTTTGGGGGTGGGGGGGTGAAGTTTGCACTGAACTTGTCCACCAGGATGTTGGCAATGTCAGTTAGTTCAGTGAATTTTTTGCCATTTTGCAGTAGCTGAAAGCATATCTGAGAGTTGCTACCTAAATGTTTGATATAGCTAAAGAAGGCTTTGTGGTTATCTTTAGATTCCTTGGCAATTTTTCTTTAGAAACTGGAATTGGATTATTTTATGAGCAATCGTAGTTTCTTGCTAATAATGATCAGTGATGCCTTTCCTTTTTGGAATTTTGCTCTATCATGTTTTATTTTCCTCCTTCTGTTGTATAGCTTATTTATGGGCAAGGACCACCAGATTGGTTTCTTCTTTTTGGAGGAGTGAGTCTTGGTTTTAATTGGGATGGCTTGATCCATGCATCCCTGTAGATGCTCATAGAATGCACTTGTAAAGGATTCTGCAGATTGGATAGCATTATCCTGTAGCAAGGGGGCTTTGAAACTTTCCACTTCGGTCTTGAGAAGTGTGAACTTTGCTTTTGAAAAGTTTTTCACAGTGGTTTTATTGACTGGGGAGGGTTGGGATGTGGATGTTCAATGTGATTACTTCGTGATCTGATATTACCAGCAAGGGGTTTACCTCTGGTGTGGAACACTGATCCCCCTTGTTGGTGATGATCAGGTCCAGTATGTTGTCACCTCTAGTGGGCGTGGTGACCAGCTGTTCCAGGCTGTTTGAGTTTATAAACTCTAGGAAGCATTGGGCAAAGGACTTTTTACTTGAGTAATTCTCCCAGTCAATGTTTTGGTAGTTGAAATCTCCTCATATTATGGTGTTTGGTAGGACCTTTATATTTCCCAGTGATCTCAGGAATACTGAGTGAGGGTCCTGAGAAAAGGTATGCAATCTATAGCAGGCTATGATCTGATAAGCAGCTTTGCCCAATGTTAGTTGCACTTGCATGGTCTCCAAGGCCTCGTGCTGTGCCACTAACCTGGAGGTGTGGGTATCCTTTATGAAAATGGATACACCCCCTCTTTTAGTATTTCAGTCTGGGTTTTGGGGCCGAAGCTCAAAGGGATTGGGATTTCTTTAAGTGGAGCATGTCTAACAGCTCTGTGTTTGACATAGCTTTGTATGTTAGGCAGAGATCACCTCTGAGTAGGTGATATGCGACAGAGTAAAGCTGTAGTGTTTTAAGACGGTCTGTGTATGGAATGTATTTGAGGCCACTAATCCTCTTTGTGAGGTATTTCTGCAGGCTTTCCAGTTGTTGTATATGCCTTGTGAGGTACATAGCAAAAGGGGCATTGTACTCTATAATGGATCTAGTGAGTGATGAGTAGAGGGGAACAATGACCTATTCTGTTCTGCATGAGACACCTTTTGTAATGAGGTGTGCCATGTAGAAGGATTTCCTGACTACTGTGGTGATGTGATTATCAAAGGAGAGTCTACTGTCCACCTGTGTCCCAAGGTATCTTATCACACTTTTGGTGTTAAGTATACTACCACCTATGTTGTAGTTCATGGGTACAGTGTTTTTACCAAAGGGGTGACAATGCACTTTTTGGCATTGAGCTTGAGGCCATGGCTTTGACACCAGGCATCTGTCTCAGTGAGGCCCTTTTGTAGGATGTCCACATCGTTAGAAGTCTCGATTATGGCTCCTAGTTAGCAGTCATCTGGGAACTTCATTAGCCAGAGACCTTCCATTTTAACCTGTACTTCAGGGAAGTAGATACCAAACAGGACAGGACCCAGGAATGAACCCTGTGGTACTCCACTTGTCACTAGTCCGAAGTCAGACTTGGAGTCTGCTACTTTCACAGTGTGGGTTGTGTCAGTCAGCCAGTTGGCAACCCATCTTGTGACATAGGGATTTATACCTAGTTTAGTGGGTTTATGCATAATTCTAGAGTGGGGGATGGTATGGAAAGCCATGGCAAGATCTAGATAGGCTGTGTGAACCACCTTACACTTGTCTACGGCTTTGGTGACTGCTTCAAAGAAGTCTATCAGGGAGACATGATCTGCCTTTTACAAACCCAAAATGATTGTGGTCCAGAGATTGGAGATTACCAATGTCTTTGTTTATAAGTTCCATGATGATACGTTCCATGGCCTTGCAGACTAGGCTCATCAGGCTAATGGGGCGCTAGTTCCCGGGGTCCGTGGTGGCTCCCCCCTTGTGTAGTGGGATAACCATCACTGTGCGCCATTCAGCAGGCACAAAGCCTGAGGTGAGGCTATGATTGAACATGGTATGTAGGTCTAGTGCCAGTTCATTCTGTAGTTCGTGTAGAACGCAGACTGGGATGTAATCTGGTCTCATGGATGCTGTGTTCCTGGCTTTGGAGAGTGTTTTTTACCTGTGCAGCCATGATGACAGCAACTTTGCATTCTTCTGGTATAGAGATGTGCTCTTTCATGGGTGAGAGGGGGTAAAGTTAGCACTGATCCTTTCTGCCAGGCTGTTGGCAATATCAGTTGGGTCTGTATATTTAGTGCCATTGTGCTGTAACTCAGGGCAGATCTGAGTGTTGCCATTGAGATTCTTGACATAGCTATAGAATGCTTTGTGGTTGTCTTTAGAATCAGTGTCGACTTTGTTTTCATAACTAGCTTTGGATGATTTTATCAGGGATTGCAGCGTCTTCCTGAGGCTGACCAGGGAGCCCCTCCACTCATGGGATTTTACCCTCTTTTGCAAGAGTTTCTTCCTTCTGTTGTGCAGTTTGTTTATGGCAGGGGACAACCAGATTGGCTTCCTTTTCTTGGAGGATAGCGTCTTGGTTCTGTTTGGGATGGCACGATGCATACACTCATGTCAGTGCTCATAAAGTGCAATTGTGAAGGATTCAGTAGTCTTAACAGTATTGTCCATCTGCATGGGTGTCCTGAAGTTCAGCACTTCTGTCT
The DNA here is from genome assembly GCF_019279795.1 of Protopterus annectens. Lineage (NCBI taxonomy): Eukaryota > Metazoa > Chordata > Ceratodontiformes > Protopteridae > Protopterus > Protopterus annectens. The sequence continues at coordinate 1,472,731,541 of NC_056746.1, forward strand.
TAAGAAGCATGAAGTTGGCTTTGGAGACATTTTTTAACATGGTTTCCTTAATGGGGGGTGGGTCCAGAATGTGGATATGTAGGGTAATTAGCTTATGGTCAGATGGGACCAATGAGCCGTTGACTTCAGGTGTGGGACACCGGTCACTCAGGGCAAACCAAACCCCATAACCAACACAAATAACCACAAAGTTAGCTAAATGCTACTCATTGCCAGAAGTCTCAGCCTCCAGATGCACACACTCGAGGCACATCTCAGTATGGAGAATATTGATATCTGTGCAGTAACAGAAACTTAGTTCAAGGCTCCAGAGAGCATACCAGCACTACCAGGATACTACTCATTCCATACCTTCCAGCATCAGGACCTGGATCATAGCACATAGGGTGGGGATGTATCCATATTCATCAAGGATACCTACACTTCTCTCTACATGCCCTGTACAGGATATGTACCCATAGAATGTTGCACAGCAACATTTTTCACACTCCACAGGGGTGGGGCCACAAAAAACCCTTGGCATTCATGCTCTATGAGAATGATGAGTCTGCTCTTTAAGGCAATGGAGCCAATCATAATGGAAGTCAACAATAAAGAGATTGTGAACCTTCACACAGTTGAGAACACCCAGTTTGGCTTCATCATATGCAGATCACACCTCCTGAACTGGGTGGATTTCTTTGAGACCATTACCCAGGCTACAGATGATTGAAATGAGCTCAGCACAGCCTACCTATACCTCATTACAGCGTTTGACACCATTCCCCAGTCAGGTATCATAGATGAACTCACCAACCTGGGCATGAATCCATACATCACAAGATGGATTGCAAACTGGCTCACAGATAGATTTCACAAATTAAGAGTTGCTGGCTACATATCAGAATCTACACCGGTAACAACTGGTGACCCCCAGGGTTCAGTCATGGGGTCCCTCCTGTTTGGTATAGACTTCTCAAATGTACATGCCAACACAGGAGGGTTGTGGTTGACTAAGTTTGCTGGGAACTGTAAAGTGTTTGCCATAATAGATTCCCCGGATGACACAAATATTCTCCAGAAGGGACTCTATGAGACAGATGTGTGGTGTCAGAATCATGGCCTCAAGCTCAATGTGGAGGAATGCATAGTGATCCCCTTTGGTGAAAACAAAGTACACACAAACTACCACATAGGTGTTACCCCCTTAAAACTGACAAGGTAATAAGGGATCTGGGGACACAAGTAGATAATCATCTTTCCTTTGACAACCATGTTGTCAAAGTGATTGGGAAATCCTATGTGGCCCACCTAATCAACAAAGGGTTTGCATCAGGATCCGAAGAGGTAGTGGTGGCTCTCTACTCTTAAGTCATCAGACCCATCATTGAGTACAATGCACCATTTTGGATGTACTCGACTATGCATATCCAGCAGCTGTAGAGACCACAGAGGTACCTCAGCAAGAGGATTACTGGCCTCAAACAGTTGTGTTATGCAACACAACTGGTAAAACTAAATCTGTTCTTCATTGCGTACCACCTACTCAGAGGTACACTCTGCCTAACATACAGAGCCATGTCCAACACATAACTGCTGAGCATGCTCCATCTACAGATAACAAAAGTCGCCCTACACACTCCAGGGATATGAACCTCATCACAACAATGAATACAACATGCTGTTGGGATAGAGCACCATCCCAGACACTTACCTTACTGTGGAACAGAGTCCCAGTGTACATCAGACAGACCCCCTCACTGACACTCTTCAATGGGAACCTTGATGAGTGGATGGGAAGCAGACAATTCATGCCAGGCATCACATCAGCAGCTCCACTAGAAAGGGGCTTAGGGTACTAACTATTAGAACGAGGGCTTGGGAGACTACTCAATGGGGTGCTGAAAGCTGCACAACTTGCCTAGGCTAACATATGCCTTATTGAAGATAGGTTCATAGGTATGTAGTAGACTATGTGACAGGTACAAGTTTACAGATAGTAGATATATACTTCATTGTACCGTCATGTACAGCAGGCACATGGACCACATACACTGTAATGCTTACAGATACTGGTGGCTATTATGTACAGTGGGTGAGATGTGCACCTCATGTCTTTTGTGCCATTGGGATGTGTGCTGGGTGGGACAGTCCTGGATGGCTCCCTGTCATGGTCACCCTCTTACACACATCTCAACCCATCCATCTTTGGCTTATTATACTGTGTTCCCCCTATATATATATATATATATATATATATATATATATATATAGGTACATAGGTAGGTAATAGGCTATCTGCCTGAAGGCATATACTAGTATGGCCAGAGTGTGCAGCTATCACCACCCATGGAGTTAGTTCCCTAGGCCTCTGTGTAGTAGAGCTGATGAAGTGATCCATGGTGTGATAGTTCAGTTTCACATGCACTCATCAAGGCTCCTCTGGAAGAGTGTCAGTGAGGGACTCAGCTTAGTGTAGGTTGGGAGGGAGCCTGTTCCAAAGAAAGTGAAGTATGTGAGTTATTAATGTATCCTTCCAACATGTTCTATTTATTGTTGTGATGGTGATATCCCTAGAGCATGTAGTACTGTGAGCTTGGGGTTACTTCAGATAGCACATGTACATCCGTTCTGCATTGGACATGGACCTGTCTGTTGGGCAGAAAACACCTGAGTAGGCAGTATGCAACAGAGTACAGATTGAGTTAAATTCATTCTTGTTGCATGGGGCAACTGTTTGAGGCCAGTAATGCTCTTGTTGAGGTACATCAGTGGTCATTCCAGCTGCTGAAGGTGCCTAGTAAAATTCTTCACAAGTGTGTTGTGGTACTCTATGATGGGTCTGATGACTGATGAGTAGAGGGAATCTCCTTTGACCTACATGCAAAGACCTTGGCAGTTTGTGGGAACATATAGCATAATTTTATAACCACTTTGTGAATGTGTTTCTGGAAGTAGTGATGACTATCCACATGTGTCCATAGATCCCTTATTATTACCTCCATATTTAGGGTGTTGGCACCTATGTGGTATTTGTATGACTGTAGCTCGAGCCCATAAGTTGGACACCAAACCTGTCTGACTGAGAACCTTTTTAAGGATGTCTCTGTTGTCCCAAACATCGATTATGACAACCTTTTTGCAGTCATCCACAAACCTTGCTAAACTTAGCCCTCGTGTTTGACTATATTTCTGAAAAGTATACACTAGACAGGAGGGGTCTCAGGACTGCACCATGGGGGACAGCAGTTGTTACCAGCTTGAATAGGAGACCACAATTCATAGGTTCTTAGTTCAGTACTAAGCTATCTGCCCTTGCGAGCCATTTTAAGCCTAGCCAGTTATCCCTTTTGAGACTCAAACCCTGCACCTTGTGTTTGTAAGGCAAACACCTTAGCCATTAAGCCACCCTCCCAATTCTTACCTTGTGGGAACTATCTGTGCGCCAGTTGGCAATACATCAGATGACATGCATGTTTATGCACAGGTTGTTGATTTTGTGGATACAACATGTGTGTGGGATGTTGGAAAAGCGTTTTTCAAGGTCTATGTAGGCCGTGTGTAGCTCATTTCATTGATGCATGTCCTGGGTGACTGCCTTGAAAACTGTCTAGCAGGTTTAGAAACCATGATCTGCCCCTGACCAAACCAAAATGGGTAGGGTTGGGTGTTTGTAGGCTCTCAATAGCTCTGTTTATGAGTTCCATAATGATGGACTCCATGGCCTTGCACATCAGGCTTATTAGGCTTATAAGACAATAGTACCCATGGTCTGTTGTGCACCAACACTCGTGGAGTGTGCCAAACATTGCTGTAACCCATTCAACAGTTTCATATCCTGTACAGATGGTGAGTCTCAACAGACTATTCAGGTGCTGAGTCTGTTTGTTTAGGAGTTCACATATGACACAGCAAGGGAAACCATGTTATCCCATACACGTCATGTTTTTAGGTTTGGAAAGAGCTGTTTAACCATTGTATATGTGATTTCTGGGTTTTCACAATCTCCAGGTATGATAATGGGCCCTTTTGTCAGTGAGAAGGGGGTAAATATGTATGAACCTGTCTGACAAGATGTTGGCAATGTCAGTCATGTACATGTATTCATTTACAGTTTGCACTGACTCAGAACATATATGAGTTTACATTGATATTTATGACATAGTGAAAGAAAGCTTCATGGTTCTCTGTGGACTCTTTGACCATGGCTTGGATAATGTTAGGAGTGCTCATTGTTTCTTGATGATACTGATTGGAGTATTATTGATCTTCTTTGGTTTTTCACTTTCTTTGAACAACTTAAGTACTTGGAGTACATAGTTTGATTATGATAGGTGCCCAATATATTATATGGGTCTGTTTTCATATCAGTGTGTGCACAAGGCAGGATTGGCAAATAGTGACAAGTGTCTGGAGTAAGAACTGCAACTGCCAGATATGTGTGGCCCACTGCTGTACTCAGACATGGCCTAAGTGTGTGAACATGCCCAGTATGACCTTTCAGTATATTGCTGACTGAAATTTGTTAAATTTATTTAAGTGTGTGAACATGCCCAGTATGAGCATATATACTATATGTGTGTGTGAAAATCAAGATGGTTTTTACTTCAAGGCTCACCTTTGTGTTGTACATCAACAGGAAGTACAGTGTGCCTGCAGGGCTTCCATGAGTCATTCTACATACAGTGGGGACAGCTATTATTTGTACATTTCTACCCGGGGGGGCACACCTGATTGTTACTGTGGGTGTACATAGGATGAAGGGTTCACCTGACACTTACACACATTTGCTAGGCCTGCACTGCTATGTCAGGTACTCCATTTCAGTCTGTACTGTTGTCTATCATACTGGCTTGAGGCATACCACTGCACTACAGACCATAGCTTCCAATTACTTGCATATTAGTTTGTGACTTCATAGCCTACGCAACCCACATCACACTGCCTGGCCTGCTGTTATCTGTCTGCATAGGCCTGGGGGGAGATTACTCATATGCCTCTTCAGAGGGCATGATACAGCATTTGTTTGTGCTTGCGTTTGTCTACATTTGTCCTGCTGGCTGTGACTGTTGGGTATGTGACCCCCCCCCCAACTGGTATGTATGAGTGAGTTAAGTTGTGTCTGTGCCAGTGAAATGCTGTCATGGCTTAGTGGTTGAGTACTGTGACTATAATGCACAGTATCCTGAGTTTGAGCCCTGTCACAGCTTTTTATTTTCCTGCTGGGCAGACCAGACTGCTTAAGGAACAGTAAAGCAGGTGTGAGCATGTTTACCCGACTTTGCTCAACTTTGCCCGACCTTGCCTGAATTTGCCCGACTTTGCCCAACATTGCCCAACATTGCTCAACATTGCATGACGTTGAGCTGGTTAGTGCGGTGCCCAGCTACACGCAATTGTATTTAAATATACTCAATACTGGTAAAATGTGCATAGCAGTGCTTTATATTGCTTAAAATAGGGCACTCATGCCTCAAGTGGTGCTGCAGGGCTGCCTATGTTGGATGCAGATAGTACACTTCCTATACATGTTTGAAAACAGGTAGTGTCAAGTTAGGCATCCATTTTACTGTATGTGCAAGTCAGAGAGAGGTGTCATTTCCAGGGTTCCTACTGAGTCAGTGTATGTGCTATGCATTGTCTCTTTGCCAAGGCCAGGGCATACTGGGCACGCCTCCTTCTGCCTAATGGGGCAGGCTCAGGTTGTTCCTACTCTGAGTCAGGCTGTGCCTGTGCAGGCCTTGGCAATGGTGGGGGGCTGTTTGGCCCTGCCCCATGCTGTTCCTGCTGCAGCTGTTTTCGCAGGATCATATTTTGTAGCATGGCATACACCATGACAATTTGAGTACATGTAGTTGGTGAGTACTGCAAAGGCTCCATCAGATGTGTCCAGGCACCAGAACCGTGACTTAAGAATCCCAAACACATGCTCAATAATGTTCCTTGTTTGTGCATGTGCCTCATTATGGAGTTCTTGTTTGGGTGTGTGTGCATTTCTGATGGGTGTCATCAGCCACGGCTCCAGTGCGTATCCAGCATCCCCCACTAGGTGACCATCAGGGATGTCTCCATTGGCAAATCTCTGGTACAGCTGCATCAGATGCCAGATGTGGGAATCATGATAGCTTCCAGGGCAGCCAGCACACACATTCATTATTATGCCCTGGGCATTGCACACGACCTGGCAGTTGATGGAGTGGAAGCCCTTGCAGTTGATGTAGACCCTACCCTCCTCACTGGGTGGTGCTTTGATGTGTATGTGAATGCAGTCTATTGCACCCACTACCTCTGGGAATTCTGCTATTTGGTGGAAAAGACGCATATTGCTGGCCAATGCCTCACGGGAATTGGGGAAATATATGTTCTCACTGAGATGTGCTGGCATGGCATCCAGGAACTGGTGCAGTACCCTGGATGCTGATGCCTGTGAAATCCCCATCATATCACCAGTTGGTCTCTGGAAGGTACCTGTAGCTAGTATTCTTAGGCCAACACATACCTTGGTATCCACTGGGATGGGTTCCCCTCTCTTGGTTCTTTGTGTGAGGCATGGCCGGCACAGCTCAACAATTTGCTGCAGGAGTTCTCTGTCCACCCTATAGCACTCCACTATCTCCAGCTCATGTAGCCCCTGGTAGGTTACCTTGGGTCTGTACACTCTTCTCCATCTCCTCACTGTGGGCTGCTCAGCAGCATTCACAACATCACTATCCTCAGCACCTTGCACATGTTGGTTTATGATAGCAAGACCAGGCCCTAACATTTTGTCTGACTTTAAAATTTTTTAAGCTTTCCCTCTTTGTATACTGCAGTGTTGCAGAGTTCTTGGGAAAAAAAAACAGGGAAGAATGCTGTTTGCAGAGTTTAAAGTGCTGGGCTGGGCTGGGCTAGTCTGCTACCTCTTTAATTGGCTGATTCTGATGTATTTCACCTGGCAGCTCTGCTAGTTCTCCTTGGTTAACTTCCTACTACTTCTTTTCCTTCCTTTTCCCTTTCTGTTTCCGCCCAGGGCAGTGTCGCACAAACAAGTGCAAACACGCACGCACACATGCGTAAACACACGAGCACATGCTGTGTGCCCGTTTGCAAGAAATTTTAGATATTTTCACGGCGTACACCTTTGGTTTCTGGTTTTTAAAAAGGACAACTGTAGACATGCCTCTTGCAATCCTGAGCAACTCAGGGCAAACACAGGACACTGTGCTCCAATAAGCATACAGCCTTTCTGACATACCCCATCATGATGTCACCTATCTTCTACTCTACTACTCACCTACTTCTATACTTACACTCTTGGGACATGGCTCACATGCTGGGGAAAATTGGGATTTACTATCCTTATCCTCATTTGCATAGGATTGCCTACTAATGCTTGGTTACATCTCTCACACTGAGCTTCCCCCCCTTAGCAACCAGTATTCAGTGGCCATGTTGTCTTCAGCCTGCCATTCACCTGCATGGCAGGATAAGCTTTTTAGTGAAAATCAAACTAGCGAAAACAATTCTGAGTTGACATAATAGAAATATCGGGACTTTTTCATATGGTTTTAAGTCTGTTATTACTATAGTTCCGGTGTACGGGTTTTTTAGATTTCTATTATGTCAACTCAGAATTGCATGTGCATTTTAGTGGGTTTTGATTTGTACCTTTAAGAAGCTAAAGGGAGAGCAAGGCGTGTTCAAGTGTTTAAATGTTGGTATTTAAACTCATTTCCAATGGTGGAAATGTTTTAATTTATCTGAAGAAGTTAGTGCAAGGCACTAACGAAAAGCTTTAATTGCAGCTTAATAAAATTTGTTGTTTTTATGCTTTTACATGTTGGATTGGCCTGAGTCGAGTTCCTGGCTTTCTGAGTTAGCGGTGGTTTTCGCTAGTTTGTTGTTCCATTTTCGAAAGTATACTTTTTAGTGAAAATACCTATTTTTGGCTATTTTGAAATTATTTTATTGTTTTTTAAATGCCGCGCATTTGCGCAGCGCTGCACTATGCTTAAACATCGGATACCGGGGGAAAAAATTAGATTTTAATAATTTAAACATTTAAAAATGCCAATGGCCTTATATTTGGCCATTGGCATGCTTCCTCAACTGGATGCATCCTTTATTTGCACCTGTAGCAATTTGCAGAACGGTACTCCATTACCAACAGAGTACATTTCTGCAAATAACACTACTCTTCCACGGACCGGTTAGTGTTCCTGGATTGCAAATTTACATCATTTGCATAACTTTCAGCAGCAGATGAGGTAATTTGCATACCATGACACTGTCCGTGCAAGAGTAGCTTTAGAAGCTCTCATGCATGCCCCTGCTGGCTGTTGCTGGATTGCTCGGCAGACATATTGGCTGTCTGATGTCTTACTCTATTCCATAACTCCATGCAAGCTTTCGTAAATCTGGCCTAATGTATTATTAAAAATTTTTGTGGTATCCACAAAAACAAAGAAATATCCTACATTTGGCATACTAAAAACTGGGATGAAAATGGAATTGGTTTACTAATATTGATTTTTATATAAAATCTTTTGTTTTAAACATTGCTACTCTCTGGCTTAATTCAACAGATAACTCAAACTGGAAATCCCTTCATAAATTAATATTAGTCTCAAATATGACAGTGGGCACAAAATGTAATTTTTCCTCCAACATCAATATGGCATATTGGACATCTTGTTTGAATAATGGAAGCACTACTAAACATACTTATGAAATTAGATACAGCCTGTATATGTTCAAAATGATGATGGAAAATAATTATGTAGTTAAAGAGTTATTGTTTCTGACTTTTCCAATCGCTGGTTGTATAGAAACTTTTACTACAAATAAAATAACTAGTCTTGAAAAGAATAATTTTAAATGTTGGTATCAGTTTATAGAGGGAGATATCAGTTCTGCAGAAAATATTTTATCTAAATATAGTGTAAATAACACAAACTGGTTAATTATTTGAACCTTGAGAGAGTTTGTGAATGGTAACTTACAATTGCCTTTAGCTATATGTACTAAACCCATACCTAACATTTTAGAATTCTTTTTTCAGATTAATATTATTAGTTATAAAAACAAGACATGATGTATACAGTTTTTAGAGCTGACTTTTTAAGCTTTGATGAATCTCATTGGGAGCTTTCAGCAAAAATAAATAAGGAACCTTTTTCAGAGACCAATAAACAGCTGTATTTGAAGTCTACATACAAGTCCACATCATCTATATATTGAAAAATATTTATGTGGAGATTTTTACATAGGAGTTTTTTAACACCAAATAAAATTTCTCTTTTCTACAAAAAAGAAAATTTGAGGTGTAATGAAAATTTAGAAGCAGATTGGGAACACATGGTTCTAAAGTGCCAAAAGGTTATATTGTTTTGGAATGAGTTTAGAGGTTTTGTTAAGGCCTTGTGGTCAGACAGATGTGAAGTATTGAATTGATTATTATTATTCAATGTTTCAGTTCCACGTTCAGTTCCTAAAACATAAGTGTCTCTCTTATGGTTAATCCTGGCTATTGCCAGAAAAGTCATTACTTTAAATTGGAAAAGTAACTATCTCTCTTTCTCAGATTTCCTATGTCTAGCAAAACAATATGTAACAGAGTTCCAAATCTTACATTATAAAACTATAAATATTACAGACAATAAATTATCCTGGCAAAAACTATTAATATGGTTTCTCAGATAGTAATATTTGTTACAGACTATTTATATAGTTTTGTATTGATCTTATTGTTTTAAAGTTTCTTTGTACTGTTTATTTAAATCCACTGCATTCTAAATTAAAATATTTAAAAAAATGAGAGCTAGAGATGGAGAGCACTGTGTATATTGCTAGTGGTTCATCTTTTACTAGGTAATTACTATGATGATATTTCGAGTATATGTTTAATGTTAGGAAGATAGTGATGAGCTTTAAACAGGGCCAAGCCATCAGCTGAAGAAAATGTAGATTCCAGATGTCAATAATTAGGCCACAAGCAAAAATGTATAGGAAGCCAAGAACACACCTTCATGTAGGCCACCTTTATATGAATAATCATGAGGATAGGGCACATCTGGCATGAACCTAGATGTCCTATTTTATAAGTAACTACAAACCCAGTGCGGCACAGTAAGGTAAAGTCTAGATTTTCACCTCTGTAAGAAACAAGAATGCAAGACTGACTAAAAGGTCTTAATTTAATAAAAATGATCTCTGTGATGTCATCCATGTCCATAGCACTTCACTTTGAGCTAGTGAGGAAATGTCTAGCAGCTTTAGTGCTGTTTCTCTTAAAATGCAGTATCCTTAATTTCAGAGCACTTGAAAGATACTTGTTGTTTAGAGGCTATAATCTAAAGAACCTTATGTGGTAGAAGGAGTACAAACTCTGCTGAACTTGATTAATATAATTTCAAGCATGGTTTTGGCAGAAGATCACAGTAAAGGACTTCAGGATGTAGTGAAAGATATGTCCTATGAGGAATAAGTCAAAGTGGACAGAGAACAATAGAAAAAAAAGATAGTGCAGTCATGGATGTTTAAGATACAAGTAATTCACAGTGGTGTAACTTTGGCTTGGAATTCATATGTATTAAGCAGTTTGAAAGACAATATTAGTGATCGCTGAGGGAGTGCAGGTACTTGTGAAATGAAATGAGCTAGGGATGCAGATGCTGAAAACAATGGCAAGTGCAGATGACTGAGACTAGTTGGTTTCATTGTGGCATGAGAGTGCACGTCAGCTGTATTAGGTTACCTGACAAGGCATCTGACTTCTCTTAAAGTGACACAGTTCTCAGCTGCATGAATTATCTGTTTCTAATGTACAGTGCTGTACTTTTGACAGTTTCTTTCATTTACTACACTCTGCTATTAAGTCAAGTTTCTGGTCCTATCTTTCTGTGGGTTTACATGTCTTCCAGGCATTATTCCACAGTTTTATTTATAACATATGATTGAACGCAGTCCGAGTGAGGTGAAGTTTCACATGTTTTCACATGTATTTGAGAAGGTGATAATTATCTTGCTGAGGGAAAGTCCATTCCTTTTACTGGCACACCAGTGAGTTGGCCATATCACAACACAACCCCATCCCTCTTGCCTCAGCTATTCAGGTACCATTTATGTGCCCCTGTCCCCACCCCTCCCTCTAAATAATTTATTTTCAGCTGTAGAAAACTGCTTGATACAAATGTGGCAAACAGTTGCTACAGTTTATGCCCTGTACACACAGAATATTGCACAAGTTTGGATAGTTGCTACAGTTTATACCTTGACTGCATGGAGTGCTACAGTTCTTAGTTTTGACCACAAATATAATATTGGTTTTTAAAAGCATTAATGAAAGATTGGGATCAGTTAGTTGCACCCTGTAAAACTTTGCAACTGGGCAGTTTCCCCTCTCGCCTTGCCCTAGCTATGTTACTGTTACAAGGATTGTCCAACTGGGTCTAGTAAAAAAGTTCTTTTCAGAAGATGCCTGGGGAGAGAAGCTCCAACATAATACAAACATTTTTAAACAGACATTCAGTAATATACATATGAACAAACATTAAATAAACTACATTAATAATTACTCAAGCCTTTTCTAATTAGATTATATTTATAAAAAACTGAGCATTACAGAATACAAGATACTTAAGCATTAGTAGATGTTCAACATTGGGAATCTGAAGAGCTATATTTGTGGGTTTGTCAAATAGACAATAGATCACGGGATTATTATACATTTAAAGAAATGGAGGTGATGCAAAGGAAGGAACTAGGAAGGGAAGAAAATGGTAAACTATATTTAAGAAGTGTGATGTAAATCAGGTTCAGAATCAAAAAATACATATATGCACACACATGCATACATATATATATATATATATATATATATATATATATATATATATATGTGTGTGTGTGTGTGTGTGTGTGTGTGCGTGTGTTCTCTTTGGTTAACACACACACATATGGCTACCACATGCTTTATATTAGATGTATAGAAATGGGGGAAGAGCAGTGTCAGAAATTAAGTATATAGCTGGGAGATGCTTGTAAAACTATTTGGATATTGGTGAAGGTTAGCTGTGCGGCATAGGATTCTGAAAAAAGAGAAACTGATTATATGGCAAGCTAAAGATTACAGTGGCATTTATCCTGGAGATGTAGAGGGGAAGATCCTTTGATTTGACAGGTGAAGGTTTAGTTTTGTGATAAATAATTTGCATTCTGGATTAATTTCGATGCTAGTGGGATGTGGTTACATAGTTTAGCTATATTATTTGAAAACAGTCACCTGCAATATTAGATGATTTAGTTATAGGGTAATTAGTGATTTTTCTTTAGAGTGTAAAATTTTATTGGGGAGTAGTGTTGTATTAAATTGTTAAGGTTTGGGTACATGTACTGTAGTTAGCTGAAAAAGAGCTATGTGATAACAGCAGTTCAAACCAGTTTAATTCTCTGAGGGTTATGTAGCGATATGCTCTGTTGTCATAGTTTACTGCAAATTTGGTTGTTTTATTATAACATTGCAGAGGTTTGGACAGTTGTGAGACTTAGTGAAGTCTGGGACAGCATACCGGACAGATGGCAGTAAGAAAGTAGAGTCTATGTCTGTGAAGTAGCTTTTTACTCTGTATAATGTACTTAGTTTTTGATGAGCTGTTTTAACTATGTATGATACGCTATGTTTGAATTTCAACTGGTCATCTATGATGACACCCTGTAATTTTTATATGATTTAGTTGTTCTATTATGGTGTTGGTGGCAAAGACAATAGTGTAGAGATGTGTTGTGAGGTGAAAAGCAATAATTTTGTTTAAGGTTTAGAAGCAGTTGTGAATTATTTAGCCATATTTCAATCGATAAGGATTGTTGCACAAGGTTCTGAAATTTATAAACAGATCTGGCAGAGCAGATCAGGGTAGAGCCATCAGAGTATTAAACTATGGTAGCATTTTTTTGTAGCAGTGAAGAGATCTTTGATAAATATACTGAAGAGCATGGGTCCTGGTATAGATCCTTAGATGATCCAGAGAGGTGAAGACTGACCATTATGTTTTTACTTTACTTCACATCAGCAGGCTCAGCATTGCTGGGGGGTTAATACAGTCATCTTGGTGGTATGGGAAAAGCAAGAGTATGCTATTCTAAAAACTACCATGGGAATGTAAGGCATCTTAAGATCCTCACAAGTCAATAGCCTTCTAAGTACCTTTAAACCTAAGAACATCTGAGTTATCACCAGTGTGATACTGAAGACACATCAAGATAAGCCTTCTCTGTATATTGCTGTCGATAATATGAAAATTTCAAAGAATATACCCAGGATCAGCAGGGTCATTGTCTAACACAATTTGATGACAGATATTTGAAGCCTTTGTATGCATACTTGCCATCCATATTTACAGAGACTATATTTATCCCATGGTGATTGGAACTTGGAAACATTACTGTTGACAGCAGTCAGGCAGACAATGGGCCAGATTCACGAAGGCTTGCATGGAGTATAAGAGTAGAGTAAGATTCAAGACAGCCAATATGTCTGCTGAGCGATCCAGGAACAGCTGGCAGGGACATGCAAGAGAGCTCCCAAAATGACTCTTGCATGGACAGTGTTAGGTTATGCAAATTACCTCATTTGCTGCTGAAAGCTATGCAAATGAGGTAAATTTCCGATCCAGGAAACACTAACCTGTCCGAGTAAGAGTAGTGTTATTTGTAGAAATGTTCTCCGTTGGTAACTGAGTACCATTCAGCAAATAGCAAAACGGAGCGATGACAGATCCAAATAAAGGATGCATCCATTTGAGGAAGCATGCCAATGGCCAAATATAAGGCCATTGGCATTATTATGTGTTGCAAAATAATAAAAAACAATCCCCCCCGATCTCCGATGTTTAAGCGTAGCGCAGTGCCGCGCAAACTTGTGGCACTGTAAAAACCAGAAAAAAAATCCAAAAATAGGCATTTTATTAAATATATTCATCTGCCATGCAGGTGAATGGCAGGCTGAAGACAACATGGCTACTGAGTAGTGGTTCCTAAGGGGGGAAGCTCAGTCTGAGAGATGTAACCAAGCATTAGTAGGCAATCCTATGCAAATGAGTATAAGGATAGTGAATCCCAGTTTTTCCTGCCATGTAAACTATGTCCCTAGAGTGTAAGAGTAGGATTAGAGGAGTAACAGAGTAGAAGATAGGTGACATCATGAGGGGGGTATATATCAAAGACTGTAAGCTTATTGGAGCAGAGTGACATGTGTTTGCTGTGAGTTACTCAGGACTGGAAGAGGCGTGTCTACAGTTGTCTGAACTTAAACACAGAAACTAAAGGTGTACGTCGTGGCTAACACTAAAGTTTCTTGCAAAGATGCATACACTGTGTGTACATGTGTGCACACCTGTAAACCCGTCTAAGCTTGTGTGCGTGTGTGTGTGCCTGTGTAAGCCTGTGTAAGGCTGTCTAAGCCTGTGTGCATGGAAGTGCACCCGCCTAAGCCTGTGTAAGCCTGTGTAAAGCAGTGTGCATGTGTGTGTGCTCGTGTGCGCTTGTTTGTGGGTTTCTGCCCCCTGTGGAAACAGAAAGGGAAAAGGAAGGAAAAGAAGTAGTAGGATGTTAACCAAAGAGAACTAGCAGAGCTGCCAGGTGAAATCAATCAGAATCAGACAATTACACAGGCAGTACACTAGCCCAGCTCAGCCCAGCACTTAAAACTCTGCAAACAACATTCCCCCAGGTTTTTCTCAGAAACACTGCAACACTGCAGTCTACAAAGGGAAGTGAAAACTTAAAAAGCTTAACTGAGACAAAAAAAATGTTAGGGGCTGCAATTACTATTATAAGGCAACATGTGTAATATGCTGAGGATGGTGCCATTGCAAATGCTGCTGAGCAACCCACAGTGAGGAGACAGAGAAGAGTGTACAGACCCAGGGTAACCTACCAGGGGCTACATGAGCTGGAGATAGTGGAGCACTATAGAGTGATCAGAGACCTCCTGCAGCAAATTGTTGAGCTGTGCAGGCCACGCCTCACACACAGAACCAACAGAGGGGAAACCATCCCAGTGGAAACCAAGGTATGTGTTGGCCTAAGAATACTAGCAACAGGTACCTTTCAGAGACCAACTGGTGATATGATGGGGATTTCACAGGCATCAGCATCCAGGGTACTGCACCAGTTCCTGAATGCCATGTCAGCACATGTCAGTGATCATGTATATTTCCCCAATTCCCATGAGGTATTGGCCAGCAATATGCGTCTCTTCCAGCAAATAGCAGAATACCCTGAGGTAGTGGGTGCAATTGACTGCACGCACATACACATCAAAGCACCAGCCGGTGAGCGGGGTAGGGCCTACATCAACCACAAGGGCTTCCACTCCATCAACTGCCAGGTCGTGTGCGATGCCCAGGGCATAATATTGAATGTGTGTGCTGGCTGCCCTGGAAGCTACCATGACTCCCATATCTGGCATCTGATGCAGCTGTACCAGACATTTGCCAATGGGGACATCCCTGACGGTCACCTAGTGGAGGATGCTGGATACGCACTGGAGCCGTGGCTGATGACACCCATCAGAAATGCACACACACCTGAACAAGAACTCCATAATGAGGCACATGCACAAACACGAAATGTAATCGAGCGTGTGTTTGGGATGCTCAAGTCATGGTTCCGGTGCCTGGACACATCTGGTGGAGCCTTGCAGTGCTCACCAACTACATGTACCCAAATTGTCATGGTATGTGCCATGCTACACAATATGATCCTGCAAAAACATCTGCAGCAGGAACAGCATGGGGCAGGGCCACACAGCCCCCCACCATTGCCAAGGCCTGCACAGGCACAGCGTGACTCGGAGGAGGAACAACCTGAGCCTGCCTCATTAGGCAGAAGGAGGCGTGCCCAGTATGCCTTGGCCTTGCAAAGATGCAACGCATAGCACATACACTGGCTCAGTAGGAACCCTGGAAATGATACCGCTCTCTGATTCGCACATAAAATAAAAGGTATACCTAACTTGACACTACCTTTTTCCAAACATGTATAGGGAGTGTAGTATGTGCATCTGACATAGGTAGCCCTGCAGCACCACCTGAGGCATGATTGCCATGTTTTAAGCAATATAAAGCGGTGCTAAGCAGCATTTACCAATATTTAGTATATGTAAACAAAATTGCCCGTGTTAACTAGCGCAATGTTGGGCAATGTTGAGCAATGTTGGGCAAGGTTGGGCAAAGTCCGGTAAACATGCTCATATTTGCTTTACTGTTCCTTAAGCAGTCTGGTCTGCCCAGCATGAAAATAAAAAGCAGTAACAGGGCTTGAACCCAGGATACTATGCACTATAGTCACAGCACTGAACCACTAAGCCATGATAGCATTGCAGTGGTGCAGACACAGCAGGACAATTGTACACTAATGCAAACACAAAGAAATGCTGTATCATGCCCCTAAAGAGCATATGTGTAACCTCCCCCACAGGCCCATGCAGACAGAGAACATCAGGCCAGGTGGTGAGATGTGGGTTGTGTAGGCTATGAATTTGCAATCTAATATATGTGACATTGGACGCTAGGATCTGTAGCACAGTAGTATGCCTCAAGCCAGTATGATAGGTAACAGTAAAGACTGAAATGGTGTACCATACATAGCAGTGCAGGCATAGCAAATATGTATAAGTGTCAGGTGAAATCCTCATCCTATGTACACCCACAGTAACAAACAGGTGTGCCCCCGGGTAGAAATGTACAAAGAATAGCTGTCCCCCCTGTATGTAGAAATGTTGATAAGTCTATGCAAAGTGTCTCATTTAAGCCCTGCAGGCACAGAATGATCCCTGTTGATCTATGACACAAAGGTGAGCCCTGCTGTAAAAATACATCTTGATTTGCCATACACATATAGTATAAATGCCTATACTGGGCATGCTGACACACTCCAACAAATGTAGTGGATTTCATTTAGCATCACACTGAAAGGTCATACTGGGCATGCTCACACACTTAAAGAAACGAAGCAAATTTCAGGCAGCAACATACTGAAAGTTCATACTGGGCATGCTCACACACAGGCTAAATACGGATGTGATAATAAGGGATCTATGGACATATGTGGATAGTCATCTCTACTTCCAAAAACACATTCACAAAGTGGTCAGAAAATCATACTATGTGTGCACACAAACTGCCAAGGTCTGTGCATGTAGGTCAAAGGAGGTTCACACTACTCAGAGGTCATCAGACCCATCAGAGAGTACCACAACACACTGGCGATGAATCTGACTAGGCATGTTCAGCAGCCAGAAAGACCACTGAAGTACCTTAACAAGAGGATTACTGGCCTCAAATAGTTGCCCCAAGACTGAATGTAACCCAATCTGTACTCTGTTGCATACTGTCTACTCAGGAGATCTTTGCCCAACAGACAGGTCCATGTCATGGCTACACTCAGATATGTTCTGAGTTACAGCTCAATGGCACTAAATATACAGACCCAACTGATATTGCCAACATTCTGGCAGATAGGATCAGTGTTAACTTTACCCCCTCCACCCCCACCCATGAAAGAGCACATCTCTATAATGGAAGACTGCAAGTTGCTGTCATCACAGCTGCACAGGTAAATAACACTCTCCAAAGCCAGTATCACAGCAGCCATAGGACCAGATAACATCCAAGACTGTGTAGCATCTACTTCACTGAAGTAAAATTTAACATGGAAGGTCTGTGGCTACTGAAGTTTCCAGAGGACTGCAAACTACGAGCCATAATTGTAAACACTAAAGATGTGGACATCCTACAAAAGGGCCTCACTGAGACAGATGGCTGTTGTCAAAGCCATGGGCTCTAGCTCAATGCCAAAAGGTGCATTGTCATCCCCTTTGTTAAAAACGCTGTAGCCAAGAACTACAACATAGGTGGTAGTATACTTCACACTGAAAGTGTGACAAGAGACCTTGGGTCACAGGTGGACAGTGGACACAACTGTGATAATCACATTCCCACAATCATCAGAAAACCCTCCTATGTGGCACACCTCATCACAAAATGTGTCTCATGCAGAATAGAAGAGGACATTGTTCCCCTCTACTCATCACTCACTAGAACTATAATAGAGTACTATGCCACTTTTGCTATCTACCTCACAGGACAACCACAACAACTGGAAAGCCTGCAGCAATACCTCAAAAAGAGCATTAGCAGCCTGAAATACATGCCATACACAGACCATCTGAAAATGCTCCATCCATCCTCCCTTTTATATCGCCTATTCAGAGGTGTTCACTGCCTAACCTACAAAGCTATGTCAAACATAGAGCTGTTGGGCATGCTCCATGTAAAACACTCACAATCCCTCTGATCTTCGGACCCAAAACCACGAGTGAAATACAAAAGGAAGGGGTGTAACCATTTACCTTATGGATAACCACACCTTCAGGTTAGTGGCACTGCATGAGGCCTTGGAGACCATGCAAGTGCAACTGACATTGTGCAAAGCTGCTCATCAGATTGTAGCCTGCTACAGATCATGTACCTTGTCTCAGGAACCTCACTCAGTATTCCTGAGAACAGTGGAAAATACAAAGGTCCTATCAAACACCATTATATGAGGAGATTACAACTACCCAAACATTGAGTGGGAGAATTACTCGTGTGCAACGTCCTTTGCCCAATGTTTCCTAGAGTTTAAAAACTCTAACACCCTGGAACAGCTGGTCACCATGCCCACTGGAAGTGACAACATACTGGACATGATCATCACCAACATGGGGTACCAGTGTTCCACAACAGAGATAAACCCCTCGCTGGTAATATCATATCATAAAGTAATCACACTGGACATCCACATCCCACCCACCCCCCCACCCAGTCAATGAAACCACTGTGAAGACATATTCCAAAGCAAACTGCACACTTCCCAAGACCAGGATGGAACGTTCCAAAGACCTCTCGCTATAGGATAATGGTATACAATCTGCCGAATCATTTACAAGTGCATCCTATGAGCATCTACAGGGATGCATGGAACGAGACAACACAAATAAATCCAAAATGCACTCCTCCAAAAATAAGACAACAATCATGTGGTTGTTGCCCATAAATAAGCCAGACAACAGACGAAGGAAACGAACACATGATAGAGCCAACTTCACTAAAGGAAAGGCATGACTGATCATTATCAGGAAGAATCAATGATCGCTCATAAAATAATCCAAGGACTGTTTCTAAAGACAAATAGCCAAGGAATGTAAGAATAACATCTACATAGCCTTCGGTAGCTATACCAGACATGTAGGTGACAACGTCCAAATATGCTGTCAGCTACTGAAAAATGGAAAGAAATACACTGAACCAACTTTCATTGCCCACATCCAGGGGGAGAAATTCAGTGTAAACTCCCCCCATCACCCCCAAATGGCCCTGTGTCCATCACAGAAGGATGCTGAGCCCCATGCGTCATGGACATGCAGGTAAAGACAGCCCTCTCCAAAGCTAAGAACACAGCATCAATGGGACTGGATAGTATCCCAGGCTTCATCTTACACTAGGCCCAAAAGGAACTACCCTCTGACCTGCATCCACTGTCCAGACTCAAGCATACCACAGACTATGTACCCAAAGAATGGCATACACTAACAGTCATCCTGCTCCACAAAGGGGGTGCCACAACAGAACATGGAAACCATTGCCCTATATGTCTACTCAGACTGGTCTACAAATTGTTATAGAACCCATAAACAGAGACATTGGAGACCTCCAGACACTGGACTCTACACATCTTCACCTTGTTAAAGGCAGATCCTGTCTCCTATACCTAGTTGACTTATTTCAAACAGTTACCAAGGACATAGATGGAGATGATTGTAGTCCACACAGCCCACCTGGACCTCACTAAGGACTTTCTACACCATTCTCCACTCTGCCATCATGGACAAGCATACCAGCTTGAACATTAACAGCTATGTCACAGGATGGGTGGCCAAAAGGCTCACAGATCAAACACACATGTTCAGAGTTGTGGGCGCTATGCCCGACTCTAAGCCAGTCACAAATGACATCCCACAGGTCTTGGTCCTGGGACCCCACCTGTTCAGTAGATACTGCTCAGAGGTACAGGCAAGCAAGGGAGTTGTATGGATGAACAGGTTTGCAGATGACTGTTAACTGTGGTCCATAATCGACTCTACAGCTAACACAGACATCCTCCAGAAATGTCTTACAGAGACTGATACCTGGTGTGAAAACAATGCCCTCAAACTGAATGCCAATGAATGCATAGTCATCCCCTTTGGGTAAAACAATGTGCACACAAATTACAATATAGGTGGTAATCCAGTATGTACGGATAAAATCATTATGGCCCTGGGGACACAGGTAGATAGCAAACTCCCCTTTGATGGTCACATGGCCAAATTGTTTAGACATTCCTTCTATGTAGCCCACCTAATGTAACCCACTTTGTATAGTCTGATGATGTCACCATCGTACAAATATACCTGTGGAAAAAGAGTTCACAGTAATGTGCATAGTGCGTCGTGTAAATGTGCGCTCCTGTAGTATCGTAAAGTAGTTGGAGAGGGGTTTGAATCCTGCAGTTGACAAGCGTGTGTGTGTGTGTGTGTGTGTGGTCTCCTTGGGAAGGCGCAACCTTTTTGGAGAGTAGTAAAACACCTTAAAAGTGGTATACTAATCATTGTCAAGTCTGATGATGTCACAATCCTACAAATATACCTGTGGAAAAGAGCCTTCCCAGTAAGGTATATAGCACAACGTGTTAATGCATACACATCTAGTATCATGAAGTAGCTAGATAGGGGTTTGAATCCTGCACGTGACCACTTTGTGTTTGTGTGTAATTACCTTGGAAAAGAGCAACCTTTTTGTAGGGTAGTAGAACACCTTACAAATGTTATACTTATCTTTGTCAAGTCTGATGATGTCACCATCCTACAAATATACCTGTGGAAAAAACCTTCCAAGTAATGTGTATAGTGCGTCAGGTTAATGCATACTCCTCTGGTATCATAAAGTATTTAGGTAGGGGGTTGAATCCTGCACTTGATAAGTGTGTATAATTATCTTGGAGAGAAGCAACCTTTTTGTAGAGTAGTAGAACACCATATAAGTGGTATACTTGTCTTTGTCAAGTCTGATGATGTCACCATCATACAAATATACCTGTGGAAAAAAGACTTCCCAGTAATGTGTATAGCGCATCATGTTAAAGTGTGATTTTCTAACATCATGAAATAGTTAGGTAGGAGTTTGAATCCTGCACTTGATAATTGTGTGTGTGTAATTACCTTGGAGAAAAGCAACCTTTTTGTAGAGTAGTAGAACACCATACAAGTGGTATAGTTATCTTTGTCAAGTCTGATACTGTCACCGTCCTGCAAATATACCTGTGGAAAAAAGACCTCCCAGTAATGTGTATAACACGTCGTGTTAATGCGTATTCTTCTAGTATCATGAGGTAATTAGGTAGGGATTTGAATCCTGCACTTGGTGAGTGGGTGTGACACTGCTGGTCAATGTGTCATGGGTTTTGCTTTTACTACTGTATGACATATCAGTATGCATTGCACATGTGAGGTGGCTGTGTGGCAAATACATATATATACATGTTACCTCAATTATTGCATGTGTGGGAACCCTGCTTTATCCAAGAACACAGCTGTCATCTTTGCCAGACTGTGCTGCTGCTTCCCAGACCTTAGGTCACATCTGTATGCTTGCGACAAGGCAAGCCACTGCAGTGATCCCTGGCCTAGGTCATCCATGTCACACACACTCATTACGGTTTCTATTGAATTGTGTGAGTGGGGGTTTATGGCCGAGGTATATGTCAGACCTGTTCAAATGCAGCAAAGTCTGTCAATGATAACTATTCATTATAGGTGTACAACAACCTTTGTGGATATGCATGCAGACCCCTTATTGATTATGTGATGCACCGAGGGATTTCAAAATACCTTAGGAAATGTGATTATCAAAGGAGAGATGACGTAACACTAGGTTGCATGTACACATCGGTACCTGTTCATCATGTTGGTGGCTACTACCTATGTGGTACTGTGAGGATACTATGTTCCGTAAAGGTGGATGACTATGCTTAGCTTGGCTTATAGCTTTACAGCATGGGTTTGACAACAGGTATCTCTCTGTATGATACCCTTGTGGAGGATGTGTGTGTCACCTGAAAGAATGCATTATAGGCCACAGTATGCATTACCAGACGTGGACGGACATATCCCTACTGTGATTGATTGTACCTAAGAGAGTTATATGCCAAACAGGAGTGGTCTCAGTAATGGGTGCAGGTGAATACCACTGGTTACTGGCATAGTATAGTACCTGAAGGATCCAAATGTTGCTGTGTGTCCTACATCTGTGTGTCAGTTGTGAAGACATCATCTAATGATTGGTTATGGTCAGGCTGTTGAAGTTTTGCATACTACCAGAATGCAAAACAATGACAGATAGTAACAGTATCACCCACAGCACAGTGTCAAACCATGTCATACACACATGTGTAGTCAGGTTCCGTAATGTGTGTAGTACAATGCATACTGGCCACCAATAGAAACTATGGAGTGTTACTGTGTAATACAGAGCATGTCACCCTGCCCATGTGTCCAATATGCACGTACATGCAGACAGTGTACCTCCACCATGTTCACAACTGTACACCTGCAAACCTGTGCTACACACATCCCACATATACTGTCCACTCTCTAACACATGCTGCCAATACTGCACACATCAGCCAAGTGGCACGTGGGTGGACAATACACTATTGAAAATAACACTGGTTTAAACAACACTACAATGACAAACATAGCTTTAATGCATCATGCCTGCTCAGCTACACCTTCATGCATGTCATTACACTCTACCGCTGACAACATGTTAACATTGCTATACTGCTATAAAGACACCCTGTGCATCAGCACCATGGTAGCCTGTTCCTGCATCTATGTTACAGATGACAGGAGGTGGCACAGGTTTCATCATATGCACAGGGTGTGTTGTTGGTTTGCCAGAGGCCTACAGTGACCCATCCAATCGACATATATGTGTGTGTGTGTGTGTGTGTGTGTGTGTGTGTGTGTGTGTGTGTGAGGGGCAAGAAGACTGCTACTGGCCAAAGTTGATGTAAGGTGTGTAGGTATGTGTTAGTCCTAGATGTCTGGATTATGTGTGTGTGTGTCTGCATGCACACAGTTCCACCATGTGGCTGTCATATACGGGTATTTGTGGGACAGCCACAGACTGTACCTGCGAGGCTTTACAGATCATCATCTCTGGCTATGGATACAGTACCTGTGCCTGGCAGGGGTGCTACTGACACTATCAGGTACTAAGCCAGACTGGGTACTATCCCCAGAGGTAGATGGATGTACACTGGATCCAGGTCCCTGCTGGGACTGTCCAGAGCTACATGCACGTGGCCTTCTAGGATGGTCTATGGACAGCCCACTCCCAACATTGCTGGGGTTGGTACTGGCACTATGGGAGTGGCTGTGGAGTGAGGGAAGTCTGTGGCGACTGCCAGCTGCTGATGTTGCTGGCATACTTCCACGTCGATGACTCAACCATCTTGCACTGTCCTGACACATGGACATGACATTGCGGAGAACATCTAATGTCTCTCCCCAATGTCTATCAGTGACCTCAGTGTAATTACGGATGACACCTGCTAGGTCACGGATACTGTAAATTACGGCAGTATGTGCCCTCTGTGCCCTTAGTCCCAGTCTGGTGTACCGTTCCATATGTGCCTGTGCCTCCATGATAGCCTGGAACATGCGTGATGTTGTAGGACCTGTGCCACGTCTGCCAGTGGCATGATGAGCAGCAGTGCTTCGAGAACCCCTTGGACATCTGCCTATGTGGTACCCTTCCAGACATCTGGGTATGGCTGCTGTGTCGGGATGCATGTGCCATGGGTACCACACTGTCCTGGCCAATGCCGACTGAATGCTGTCCCTCAGCTAAGAGCATTGGTGATGGATGTATTGGCAGTATGACTGTGGGCATGGATGGGGTGGACACTTGTGTACTGTCAATTGGTGGCCCAACGACAGACCCTGGCAAACATGCCTGTGCCTCAACACACCTATCATCTTTATCACTATTTTGCTCAGTGACATCAGTTTCCCTGCTGCAGTGAACCAGCCCAAAGTCAGAACCTGTGAGAGGAAGACAGGAAACACACTTTACGACCTGTACATGATGTTGGCACACATGAATACATGCACACATGCACACATGCAGACATGAACACATGCACACATGCACACATGCACACATGAACGCATGCACACATGCACACATGAACACATGCATGCACACATGAAGACATGCACACATGCACACACACAAGCACACACACACAAACACACACACACCACCAGCAATCTAGAATGTACTCAATAGCGGGTGATGGTGGAGTACAGTATCACAAGGCAAACAGGTATATCACACGTGTCAGCATGCAGGACGTGTGTTGCTCAACAGCATGCAGTGCGGGTGTAGACAGCCCTTGCTAATAACAGTATACATGGCTTTGATGCATGTGTGTTGTCGTTCAGTGATTGGCCTCACCCTGGAACACAATGTGTACATGGACACAACATTGCTGTGTAAGTATTAAAATCTCTGCAATGTCCTGTGCACCATCACTCACAGATATACATATCATGGCTGGATGTGTATCTGTGTGTCACATAGATATCCATTTCTGATTAGAGCGTCTGTGTCTTTAGCATATAAATGTGGACACAGGTTTAGCACATGCATGCTATGTATACACACGGGAAGAGTGGTGTTTGTATATCTGATGGAATACCATTGCTCAACATAGCCATTGTACAGTGGTTATGTTGAGTATAGAACATATTGTGGCCATGCCAGTGCCAGCCATGACATGGCATGCTACAACACAACTGCAACATTAAACATCACACATACACAGTGTGTGTCATGTGACCTATACACTCAATAGCATTACAAGACATATATGTGTCACTTTGTACAAAAGGTGATGGCTATGCATATTGTATATCGGTCCATATGTTTGCACACACACACAGCATTGAGGTGCATAGAAGTTAATGCTATGTGTAGTACTGTGGTCACTGTAACTGGATGGGGTGTAGTACCATGAGCCATCATCATGCAGCATCATGTGGTCACTCAAGGCTACTAATGTGTGCCAGACCAGCACATACCATGCTGTACCAGAACTGCTGTACCATGGCTACATTCACCATTTCACAGCCAGTTGTTACATGGGTTTGTATGGTGCCCAACAGGGGGCATTGCCTAACATGAATGTGTTATATGTTGAAGAGTGTCACACAGCCACATGAGAGGCATCTGCCCCTCAGGCATACTATGTGTGCTGTGCGGATGACATTTGGGATACTGGAGTGTGACCTTACAGCGGGTGTCTGAATATGCCATGTGTAGCATGTGAATGTGTACTGCGTATGACAAAGTTGTGTATGTTGTGTGCATGTGTATTGCCTCTGCCTATCCAATGTCCACTACAGTGTTGCCACAATTGTGTGGGATGCTCTGTGTATTGTATGTGTTTTAGGCAGCTACCCACGTCACTGGGATGTGCATAGTCTCACAGCAACATGCACAGCATGTATTATGCGTAGGTGTGTTATATGTACATGGCCTACAGCTCACCTATGACATGCACATTTAATTAGCAATATTAAATGTAGAACACAGTCACCAGCATTTGTCTTCTGCCTTGCTGTCACACCAGAGGGACCTACAAGGATATGAGACAGTTTTTCAGTGGCAACAATTGTGGCATTGCTACTGTGTGTCTACAGTCTTACAGTAGTACAACGGTTGACAGTCACAGGCCTACAGATTACATTCCTAATTATTAGTATTGCACAACAGTAGGCACCACATCCTCTAACTACACAGTACACATCTCACACGAGCATGCTCTACCAATAGAGGTAACAGTAGTCTACAGCTATGCCATGTTACCTGCATGCTCCATGTCAACTTGCTGGGTGGCTCCAGCCTCCATGATGATACATGTTACTTGTTTTGTTGTTGTTGGCCAGGAGCCACCTGACTCATGAGCAGCTCCTCCACTCTGGTGAGGGGGGGTGGATGGCTACACCACCACCTGTGGCAAGCTGTTGTCTATGGATATCTGACGCACGCTGTCGGACATGTCTATTTAAATCACTGCAGTGATGGCGTCCCAACTCATATGTCTGGTTATGCATGCCTATGTCACTTATCCTACGGACAAGATCTTGCCACAGTGCAGTCCGCTCATGCTGGTCCTGGCTGGTTCTGGAGAACAGCAGGGCATAGTGCTGCACCAGGCTTGTTGTTATCTGTTCCTCCTCTGCCGTGATGTAGGTGGGGTTATGATGGTGGGCCATTACCCTGGAAGACAATGAAACAATATGTGTGAGCAAGTCATGTGGCACGCGTAACATTCTAAAGTACAGATATCAATTAACTGCCATATATAGCAACCTATTGCCTGTCAGAGGATACAAACTTTCAATACCACATATCAGTGCTCAGCCCACAACTGCCTGACAGTGCCTGGCACACTCTATATATCAAACCATGTTTTGCACAGCAACAAAGATAAACCAATATGTAAGACTATACAACAGTACATGGCACACTGCATGCGACACAATGCACCACCTAACCACAGGAGGTATATATCAAGCTAATGCATCAAGAAATATGCAATCCATTGCAATGATTGTAAAGTCCAGTTACAGTATTACCAGTATACCACACTAGTCATTGATGGCAAACCCCTGCCTAACATATGTGCACATTCATTAATATAGGTGGCATACTGCTGTACTAGACTATACATGTTGCTAGATACACACTTATATCCTGTAACACACATATCACCAAGGCCATGGTACAGGCATGCCCACACACACATCAGACATACATACCAGGCACAAAAGAATGGCAACCCAGATGACCTTTACCTGTGTACCATACAGTACTGTGTTTAAGTAGTTACAAAACCTTATGCCTGAGGTATGTAATCTGTGAGGACTACATGGAACACACAAAACAGTGGTTCCAAGAAATGTGGACATACACCATACTGTGCTGTTTAGGCATACAGCTTCAGGTAGTACTACAGTTCATACAGGAGTTGGATTCACCAGCAGTAACACTCAATAAGCATACATGTACTGCTTTAGCCTACAATGGGACACCCCATTCGACACCAAGGGACTACATCAGACCGTATGGCATACTGCTTTTTCTGCCTAGCAATTGCATACATATCTTTTGCTGGGATCACAGCTAGGACACATAATACTATGACAGAAACAGTTTCCCACTAAGCTATCACACATATACAGAACTCTGACACATTTACCAACACATTCACCATCACACTCAGTCAACTTCACATAGCAATTATTGCAACAAGTACATGTGGGTGTGTATCGCTTCATAGGTAGGTAATAGGCTATTGGCCCTAGGGCCTATAGAAGTCTAGCTATATGCTACCCTGGCCTTTGACACACAGGTAATTATGTTTCACGTGGCCCTGTCAAGCAGAGCCACACAGGTGATTCCCGGGGTGTATTTCCTATCTCCCATACAATCATCAGGATTATTTATGATGACTGCTAATTAGGAGCTTTGTTTGCTATTGATAGGTGGTTTGTTCCAGAGTATGGGATGTCTCTGAGATAGGAATCTATCCCTCCAGCATGTGCTGTTTATTGAGGTCACAAGGTTTAGGTCCCTAGAGCGTGTAGCTCATAGGGATTGTGATCTGTTTATGTCGAGCATGTCCAACAGCTCTGGGTTTGACATAGCTTAGTATGTTAGGCAGAGGTCACCTCTGGGTAGGCGGTATGTGACACAGTCTAGCTGTAGGTTTGTGAGACAGTCTGTATAGGACATCTGTTTTTGGCCAGTATTACTCTTTATGAGGTATGTCTGTGTCATTTCCAGTTGCTGTAGATGTCTTGTGAGGTACATACCACATGGGGCACTGTACTCTATAATGGGCTTTATGTGTGATGAGTAGAGGGGAACACTGACCTATATTTCCCTGGATGACACACCTTTTGTGATGACGTGTACCATGTAGACAGATGACATGACTAGTGTGGCACTGTGATTACCAAAGGGGAGACTATTGTCCACCTGTGTCCCATGGTCTCTTATCACACCTTTGTTGTTAAGTAGACTACCACCAATGTGGTAGTTAATGGGTACAGAGTTTTTGCAAGAAGGGATGCCAATGCAGTGTCAACATTGAGCTTGAGTCCATGGCTTTGTCACCAGGCATCTGTTGCAGTAAATATTACTCTCTCTCTCTCTCTCTCTATATATATATATATATATATATATATATATATATATATATATATATATATATACACACACACACACACACACACACACACACACACACACACACACACACTTAGATATAAACATCCATTGGTGTACATATAGATATACATATAGGCACATATACAGTCCACCTTTCTTGGTGGGGATATCAATTATGCAAAGGTTGTGAGGTATACAGTTATGTCATAATATTGCACAGTGTTGTGCGGAATGCATTGAAGGTGTTCTCAGCCCATGTAGCTTTAGCAGGCCTCACTGGCTGCAACACTGCAAACCTGATGAATCATACCTACAGCGTTTAACCACCACATGTCATATACCAGCACTGTATACTGTCTTGTTTGCCACACACTACAACCTACATAGAAATATGCACATAACAACCTTCAACACCATATATATGTCCACCTTTCACAAACAGTTGCAGTATGTCCCTTGCCCTATGCACATGTACAGATGCTAATATATCTGACACAGACAGATCTCTCCGTATGTGTGTGCCATACACTCACAAGGTCCACACTGTTGTAAGTCCGTGGACCTCACTGCTGACCTGTTGGGCCTTACTGCAACATGAACAGGTGTCACATCTGAGCACACAGTAATATTAGAGGGTGTATATATAGCTGCAAATGCTAGATTAGCATACTAGCCTGGTACAGCTGTCGCCAATGCTAAGCTACACATTAATATGACTATCATGCATTTGTTACTCTGTCACATCCATGTTTATATAACCATATGTGCTACTCCCCCAAACAGACATTGTACACACTACTGTACAGAACGCAGAAAACATGGATCAGATGTTTGACATTTAAGGCTGAACTACATATGTCACAGTCATATCCCACTGCACAAAGCTACACACTGATTTCTCCATGCCAGTAGTTATGCAAGGCATCTGTGCATAGATACGTACTGCTGCCACATATGGATGATTCAAACTATGTAGAGTACTCTTCATAGACATCTACTACATGCCAGTAAATACATAGCTGTTACATACCTTTCCTTTGTATGTGTTCGTATTTATCGGTTCCATGTGTTTTGCAATAAATTTTCTTTTTTATATCTTATTTTTTTTTTGAGATATATGTATTTTTTCAATATAATTTTTTTTCAATATATTAATTTTTCAATTTAACTTTTTATTTTTTTTTCAATATATATTTTTTCAGTATATTTTTTCAATATATTTTTTTCAATATATTCTTTTTTTCCTTTTTTTTTTCAATATATTACTTTTTCTTTTGATATATATA
Source organism: Protopterus annectens (assembly GCF_019279795.1). Lineage (NCBI taxonomy): Eukaryota > Metazoa > Chordata > Ceratodontiformes > Protopteridae > Protopterus > Protopterus annectens. Next base: position 1,472,761,173 of record NC_056746.1, read on the forward strand.
TTTTTTATCTTTTTCTTTTTTCTGCTGCTGTTGTCTGCGTCCATCTCTCTCTCTCGCTCTCTCTCTCTTTCCCTCTCTCTCCCTCCCTCTGTACCTGCAATGAAATGATTGCATGTGTGGACAGCAAGTACAGCCTGCTTTTATAGGTATCTACACATGTGCATGTAATGGCCTCTGCACCAATTGGTGGCCACCATTTGGCAAATGCATGCAGCCTGCTGTATGGTACTTGCAGTACTCACTGTTATAGCAACCAAATGCTATAAATTGCTAAGTCAGGTAGGCGTAGCCCTTTCAGCTTTCCAAAGTGGTGACCATGCTTGTTTGCTGTGGACACCGTTGTGTAAGTCAGAAGGTTGGTATACTTCTTTATAACTGATGCTAGGGGTGTAGCCAGTGATTTGAATGTTGTACTCAGACCTGAATGTTGCCACTTCCAGTACACAGTTGACAGTGTAGAATTGTACTCACCCCTACAAGTGCTAGCACAAGATACATGGGAGTATGTAGTGTCTTTTCTACTTATACAGTTAGCTGCATTACATACGTAGTTATTCAGATGTTTTCATTTGGCACATGAACTGTTTGGGAATTGCTGTACTGTGGATATTAATGTACTCACGTTTGCACAGTTTGTGCTTTTTGTTTTGTTGACATTATCACAGGATGCTCATGAAAACTGGACAATTTCAGTACTGAGTATGCCTACCTACATCCTTGCTGGACCTTGAACACACAGGTATTTTGTACATTCTGGTGGGGATTGTCCTGCTATGATACTGTGTGGGGGTTGTAAAGTGCTGCTGTAACATTATTTACTGCTAGAATGTCTGGTTCTGTTATCACAGTCATGTAATGCAATTCCACACCAACTGCTGGTAAAGTTCCACAGAACAGGTTTTGTGTTATGGCATTCCTATCTTTCCTTTACATTCACTCATTCTGATGCATGATATATATATTTCAGCAACAACCTGCTGTATATCTACTGTGTCTTAGTGGTATTTCATGCAGTCTAGTGTGTCCAAGGTCCGGTGTTCAAGACTGACTTAGGTGTTTTAATTTGCTGCTGAGCAGAACAAGGGCCCTGACATACAGAATGACTAAGGCACTTTTAAGCAGTTGTAAGCGGGTTTGTGTGGGTTTGCGTGATGCTTAGCAATGCTTAGCTAAGCGCACAGAAGTGTACACTCGTGCAAACCCGCTTACTACTGCTTAAAAGTGCTTCCACCCGCTAAACCCTGCGTTAATTTCTTTGAAAGAAAAGAAAATGGGGAGATAGGAAAGTGGTGAAAAAAGGGCACAATGAGGGAAAGACAGTAGGGAAAACAGCTAGGGATGTGCAGGACGGGTGTAGGGAAGGACCATAGCTGCCCATTTCTTTAACATCAACAGCTGTGCATATACTAGAAATTTGGAGGGAAATTTGAAACCTTCCACCATGAGAGAGGGGTGAGGACAACAAAGTATGTTGTACTGCCAATTAAATATCAGTTTATCTGTCCAGCGGGCATGTGTGCAAAATGGACAGCTATGTATGGGGCGTAATTTTTTTGTGGGAGCAGATTGCCCATTTTTTTTCAGGTGAGAGTGGAATGTAGGGTAGGGGAAGTAGGTATATTTGGGGAGGTAGGTTGGGGAGGTAAACAGACAAGACAAATAAGATGCATACAGGGGCGGAATATGACGCATGGTGTTGGAGAACACCATTGATGGGGAAGGATGTTTGGAAATCGCAAGCCCATGAGCCCACAGATGGCAACAGTGGAACTGAGATCCCCACCCATGGGCAGTCACCACTGCACCTTCACAGCCCAGAGGGTGGCTGTGCTGGGGGTTGCATAGGAGGGGCAGGCTCACCCGTGAGTCGCGCCATTCTTGCCTCGAGCTGGCGTATAGGATCAGCGACTGAACACTGGATTTCCCTACGCACCACAGCCTGGACTGTTTGGAGGGTGATAGGTGGCCTCCTCCTGCCACACTTGCACAAGGGGATGAGCCCCATCCCCTGCAGTGCTTCCACCCAAAGGTGGCACAGGACCAATGGAGGAGGAGGTCCCGGGCTGGGCACCAGACCTGCTGGTGCCAGGTGCCATCGCCAGCTGAGGTGGGACAGGTGGGTCCGCTGGGACCAGCCTTCCCATACATTCTATGGTTAGGAAGATTTAATGACAATATGGGTTAGTAATAGCCAACAGCATTCCACGTTAGTTGTAACAGCATACAGTAGTATTCCCATTAACCCAACACACCAGAGTTCCAACAGTTGAACAGCAAGCATAACACATGCATATATAAAACAACAGTGTACATTCCATCAGCATGCAGGATTGATTGGTGGCAACAGGCCACCAAGATTGTGGTATGTGAACAGGGCACATGCATCAAAGTAAATTCAGATATTTATAAACTAATAGGACATGTGTCCCAACAAATGTTATGAGATTAGACATCCCCATTGAGGTGTGGAACTGCATTGTTTATGCACATACAGTACGGTGTAAAAGATACCTCCATTAACAACTTATATATACTTATAGTTTACAGTACATTCCTATTGACTGCAGTTATATATCCCCTACATATATTATTACACAAGGCAATGTCTGTTAAATTGTGAAATTGGTTTTGCTAGTTCTTGATATAACTGACCTGTATCTGACATACAAACTGTCCTGGATTCAGAAGTTACTGCTACATATTTATATATTTCATTTATATTTATATATCTACATATCTGTATGTGTTCAGGTGACATTATCAGGTATATGTTAACAGCCCCCTACATTTCTAGCAGCACACTGACATTTCTGGGGAGCACAATAACAAGCTACTCATGTGCCAGATTAACCTGTATATGCCGGCCATGAACCGACAGTTGAGGACTGTATATATGCTTAACAGCTACTGGCACTCCCTTCATCCACTTTATATGGGCCTACCCATGTGTGGGTTGACTGCACTTAATACAACAGTACTATTTCTATAATGCAAGGGCACAACAACATATTGAAGAAAGTGACATGGACACACTCCAGGAATTATACTTTTATTAATTACATTACACACTTTTCTAGTCGCTCTCTCATTTATTTGATATTTCAGTGCATGCAGAGGTCTTTTATTCAAGACATATTATACCTTTATTAATGGGTTACAACACCTTTTCATGCTGTCTCCTTATTTTATATAACAGTTCATGCAGGGAAGTTATTCAACACTTATTATACCTTTATTAAAGGGTTACAACACTCTTTTTCAGGCTCTCTCACTTCTTTTATACGACAACACATGCAGAATAATTACTAACCTGCCTGGTGGCACAGCCTTAGCAGCCTATCTGCATAGGCTTGCTGATTTGCAACACGGACACCTGCAGCTGTGAAGTAAATGAAGGGATATTGAGACATACCTATCCATAATATAGACTACAATACCAATTATTACATACTTCATTCCATGGCTACATATTCTGAGTAGTGGTGTCTGACCTGCTCACCAGTCCGAGGGACGCCTGTGGCACTGTTGAGATCATGTGCTAGACAGTTCCAGGCTTCTGCTTTGTACTCAGTGCCCTGAAACTGGTCCTGCAGGAGGCTTGCATCATGATGATGGACGAGGAGCCAAACCATTACTTTTGACTCCTCAGTTCTCCACTGTTGCGCTCGAAAACAAGAGCCCTCTCCAACACCAGCCATACTGTCTGCAGATGGGAGCTACCACCAGTTATGGCAATTATTCCCACCTATGGAGCTTAAATATGCCTCATTTCCTGCACTTATTTGTGATTGGCCGGTTTTGAAAAATCTCAGCTAAAAGCAAACCTGCTTAGCAATGGGTAAACTTCCATTGAGATATATATATATATATATATATATATATATATATATATATTATATATATATATATATATATATATATATATATATATATATATATATATATATATATATATATATATATATATATATGAGTGTGTTGGAAATGCATCTCTATTTAAAGCTGTCATGGCTTAGTGGTTTAGTACTGTGATTATGGTGCACAGTATCCCGGGTTCGAGGCCTGTCATTGCTTTTTATTTTACTACTGGCCAGACTGGCTAGGAGGTGTGGCTGTGTTTAGCCAACTTTGCTCAACTTTGCCCAACATTGCTCAATGTTGCTCTACGTTACCCAATGTTGCGCTAGTTTGTGCAGTGTGCAGCTCCACGCAAACATGTTTTGTTTTCTGCTAGTTGGTGCAATGCGCAGCTCCATGCAAAGCCATTGCACTAGTTAAAGCAGTGCTAAGCTATGAGCAATTATACTTAACTGTGCTTAATACTAGTAAACTTTGCTTAGCAGTGCTTCACATTGCTTAATGTATGTTACTTAAGCATTTATCAGTATGCATGACCATTCCACCTTCTTATATATATATAAAATATCGTTCACTGCCACATAGGCCATTTCAATGCATTTTACTAAAATGTAAAAGGTTAATGTCAGGAATTCTTTTTATGCACACATTTCCTACAGAAAATAGGAAGGGGAGTGGTGGGACTCGACCCGGGAATGCCTCCTCTTTGTGCAAGGGCTCTACCACTATGCTATTGCTATTTGGCTTAATTTACATATAAGTAGTTTATTATCCTCTTTGATGTCTACACTGCTAACTGTAGCTAAGCAATGGGCAAACCCACGCATACACGTGCAAATACGAGCAGCTATATCGGGAATAATAAAAAAAAAGGAAAGCTTTACATTTTAAACTTGTACAGGGATTTAGAATGTGGGGGAGTGTAGTGTTGGATATGTAGACATTTGAGCGGACTTGCTCATTTCAGTTGACATTTGCAGTTCAGGCACTTGCAGGGACGTGGATATTTGGACTGCTCAGCAGTCTGACACGCTCCCTGCACTCGTGCACACTCCGTGTTAGCCTTAGAGTTGAGTCAGCGCACCCTCATGAATATGCATGACCCGCTGACATCATACTCTTAGACTGCAGTTTCCGAGTAAGACTTAGTTAGTCTTACATGAAGGATTAGTGAATCCCGGCCATAGTTTTCCTATTGTTGATTTTTAGGAGTGTTATTAGTAGTTCAGTATTGCTAAATTTGGGTATTTACTGGGGAAGTAAGGTAATGGTTAGGGAATTTTTATAGATGATTGCTACACCACCTGTGCACTGGTTTTGACTGTCATGATGGAGTATATAGTATCCTGGGGAGGGTGACCTTCATTAACTTTTATTTCTTTTTTGAACCAGGTTTCAGTAGGTATAACTACATCAGGAGTGTATCTAGCAAGATAAGCATGCAAGTCATGGATTTTATTGCACATACGTCCTAGGTTCATATTTAGTATGGTGAGTTTGGATTCAGTTTTTTGCTGAGATGTATTGGGTGTCTGGTTTAATTTGGGGTTGGAAGTGAGGGTTTTATGAACAGTGGGACCAAGGTTGGGGTGAGTATCTCCACTGATTTTTTTTCAGTTGCTATTTTACAGAGGAATGAGCATGGTCAGTTATATTTTGGTCTTGGTCTGATATTTGATTGTAAATTTGGATGCTTAGTTTTATGATATTTATAGAAAAATAAATCAGATGTGGTTTGTTTGTAGAGATAGGGTATTATGGAGAAAGACAGCCTGGATAGATGTTGATATTCTTTATGAGAACTGGTTGAAGTCCTAAGTGTTTGAAAGAGGTGGATTTGATAATTTGTTATAAAGGAGGAGAAATAGTAAAATATTCTGACTTAGGGACATCTTATTTAACTTGGGTTTTATCTTTGTTATAAATTAGGATAAACTGTTAAGATAATGGGTTGATTGTATGGATGTAATTTGGAAGTTATAGGAGGAAAGGATTAAGACAGGTTGTGAGAGAGTCTTGGGTGGCAAACTAGAGAGGGTGTTTCTATTCATAGGTTCATAGGTTCATAGGTAGGTACTAGGCTATCGGCCCTGGGGCCTATACAAGCCCAGCCAAAAAGGTACCCTGGCTTTTGCCACCCAAGAAAATTATTTTCCTGTGCCACTGTCGAGCAGAGCCACAGAGGTGATCCCCGGGGTGAATTTCCTATTTCCCATCCAATCATCAAGATTTTTCTTCAAGAGTGCTGATGAGGAGCTTTGTTTGATATACATAGGTAGTTTATTCCAGAGTATGGGAAGTCTCTGGGACAGGAATGTATCCCTCCGGCATATTCTGTTTATTGCGGTGACAAGGTTTAGGTCCCTAGAGCATGCACAGCTTTGGGTTTGACATAGGTATGTATGTTAGGCAGAGATCACCTCTGAGTAGGTGATATGCGACGGAGTAAAGCTGGAGTTTTTTGAGACGGTCTGTGTAGGGCATCTGTTTGTTGCCGGTAATCCTCTTTGTGAGGTATTTCTGCGGCCTTTCCAGTTGTTGTAGATGTCTTGTGAGGTACATACCAAAAGGGGCATTGTACTCTATAATGGCACTAATGAGTGATGAGTAGAGGGGAACAATGACCTCTTTTTTTCTGGATGAGAAACCTTTTGTGATGAGGTGTGCCACATAGAAGGATTTCCTGACTACTGTGGCGATGTGATTATCAAAGGAGAGATTACTGTCCACCTGTGTCCCAAGGTCTCTTATCACACTTTCGGTGTTAAGTATACTACCGCCTATGTTGTAGTTCATGGGTACAGAGTTTTTATCAAAGGGGATGACAATGCACTTTTTGGCATTGAGCTTGAGGTCATGGCTTTGACACCAGGCATCTGTCTCAGTGAGGCCCTTTTGTAGGATGTCCACATCATTAGGAGTTTCGATTATGGCTCCTAGTTTGCAGTCATCTGCGAACTTCATTAGCCAAAGACCTTCTGTGTTAGCCTGTACTTCAGAGAAGTAGATACCAAACAGGAGAGGACCCAGGACTGAACCTTGTGGTACTCCACTTGTCACTGGTCTGAAGTCGGATTTGGAGTCTGCTACTTTCACAGTGTGGATTCTGTCAGTGAGCCAGTTGGCAACCCATCTTGTGACATAGATTTATACCTAGTTTAGTGAGTTTATCTATAATTCCAGAGTGGGGGATGGTGTCAAAAGCCTTGGTAAGATCTAGATAGGCTGTGTGAACCATCTTACCCTTGTCTACGGCTTTGGTGACTGCTTCAAAGAAGTCTATCAGGTTTAGGAGACATGATCTGCCTTTTACAAACCTGAACTGGGTGGGATCCAGAGTTTGGAGATTACCAGTGTCTTTGTTTATAAGTTGCATGATGATACATTCCATGCCCTTGCAGACCAGGCTCGTCAGGCTAATGGGGTGGTATTTCTCAGGGACCATGCTGGCTCCCCCCTTCTGAAGTAGGATAACCATTGCTGTGCACCATTCAACAGGCAGAAAGCCTGAGGTGATGCTATGATTGAACATGGTACTTAGGTGGGTGCCAGTTCGTTCTGTAGTTCATGTAGAACGCAGCCTGGGATGTTGTCTGGTCCCATGGATGCTGTGTTCTTGGCTTTGGAGAGTGTGGTTTTTACCTGTGCAGCCATGATTACAGGAACTTTGCATTCTTCCGGTATAGAGATGGGCTCTTTAGGGGGTGAGAGGGGGTTAAAGTTAGCACTGAACCTATCTGCCAGGATGTTGGCAATATCAGTTGGGTTTGTATATTTAGTGCCATTGTGCTGTAACTCAGAGCAGATTTGAGTGTTGCCATTGAGATTCTTGACATAACTATATAATGCTTTGTGGTTGTCTTTAGAATCAGTGGCAATTTTGTTTTCATAACTAGCTTTGGAGGATTTTATCAGGGATCGCAGCTTCTTACTGAGACTGACCAGGGAGCTCCTCCACTCGTGGGATTTTACTCTCTTTTGCAAGAGTTTCTTCCTTCTGTTGTACAGTTTGTTTATGGCAGGGGACCACCAGATTTGCTTCCTTTTTTTGGAGGATAACATCTTGGTTCTGTTTGGGATAGCACGATAAGTGCTTATAAAGTGCAATTGTGTAGGATTCAGTAGTCGTAACTGTATTGTCCATCTGCATGGGTGTCATGAAGTTCACCACTTCTGTCTTAAGAAGCATGAAGCTGGCTTTGGAGAAATTTTTTACTATGGTTTCCTTAATTAGGGGTGGAGGCAGGATGTGGATATCTAGGGAAATTAGCTTATGGTCGGATCGGACCAATGAGACGTTGACTTCAGGTGTGGAACACCGGTCACTCATATTGGTAATGACTAGATCTAGGATATTGTTGCCCCTGGTGGGGGTGTAGATAAGTTGATCGAGGGCATTGGAGTTTATGAATTCCAGAAAGCGTTAAGCGAAGGAGTTGGTACATGAGTAGTTTTCCCAGTTAATTGTGGGGTAGTTGAAATCGCCCATTATTAGGGTGTTTGTTTGAACCCTAATATTTTCCAGTACATCAAGAAAAGAGGAGTGGGAATCCTGGGACATGGTTGGGTGATCTGTAGCAAGCTACAATTTGGATTGCAGGTTTACCCAGAGTTAGTTGCACTTGGATAACTTCGGCTGCATTATGCTGAGCAACTAGCCTGGAGGTGTGGATATCCTTAATGAATATGGACACACCTCTGTCTTTGGTGTTCTGGTCCAGGTTACATGGCTGAAAAGTGTGGTATGAGTTATAGCCTGGTAGTGCAGCAGTGCTCTCTGGAGCCTTGAACCAGGTCTCAGTCACTGCACAGATATTAATGTTCTCCATTTTAAGGAGTGCCTTGAGTGAGTGCATTTTGAGATTTAGACGTCTAGCATTAAGTAGCATCACCCTCAGTTTTTGCTTCCTTGTTCCTGTTATGGTGGTGAATTTGTCATTTGAACCTTGCCTAAAAAAGGCGCTATAGGGGCGGCAAGAACCTTAGCCAGTATCTGGAATCCCAGGGGTGACAGGTGCAGGCCATCTCAGGCAAAGCATGGGAGTAATTGTATTGACTGTTTTCCTACCTGATGGAACAGATGGTATTCATTAGAAGAATATGTAGATGGCGCTATGGCAGTATAAATGTATGGTAAGAGGGGGTGCATGGGATTTGGTGGTAGGGTAGGGGAGTGGAGTGATCCCAAGTGTTAGTGATGGTGAAAGAAGCAGGTTAAAAACCTTATCAGGAGACAGAACAAACAATCGGTGACTTAACAAAAACAACCACAAATCTGCTGAGAGATAAGTAAAAGGAATGATGTAGTATAAAAGGCCTCTGTGCTAGTAGATGAATGTCTTGGTTTTGTTGCTCTAGGACACAGCTTTAATAGAAGAGTTTGTCCAATATCACCTTGACATGACTAATGGTAATAACAGTAAAAAAATTGCACTTGACTGATTAATGTAAGGAGGATTCTATGGACTTTGAAACACAAAGTCCAAAAGCCTACCTCAACCCCCACAGGCCAGCAAAACAATGAGAAAGAGTAATCCAGAATGCAATAGTTCAGCTCTGGAAAAATACCGGCTAAGAACTCACAAGCGGTTACACAGGAAGAGAAATAAACTTATGAAGGGAGACAGTGGACTACTAAAAATAATGAATTGAGTACAGTTAAATGAGAAAGTACCAATGACACTGCTGTGTTCTAAGAAAATGAAGCTATTATAGTGGAGAAAGTTATTTGTCTTAGGCTGCCATAACATTTATAATTTATATGCAAATATAGCACACATACTGGCATTCAACCTGCAGACTTCACTGCTACATACATATCTATTTGCTTGTAGGGGCACCTATAGAAAAATAAAAACACACTAAAGAGACAGTTGAGTGCACTAAAACGATGTTGACTGTGCACAAATATGATCTCAGAGCTGAAATTGGTTTAGTAACTGTCTCAGACAAGGAGAAATAAGACAAGAAGTGGGGAGACCCAGGGTGACTTCTTGAAGGTATGCAGTTCCACTAAGATAGGAAGATATAAATAATGGGAATAACAAGTCTATAAGAAGTGAAGAAAAATATAAGAGAGAGAAATAGTTTGAGTAGTAGGAGTAATTGTTAATGTCTATTAGGAAGGTGAGAGTAGAAGCTGACCAGCAGAATATCAGTGGAGGAGGTTTAGGACACTGAAACACTTGTCTTCAGACTAGGCACTATGCAAGCTAAAATATATGCAGAAGACTGGATGCCTCTAAGAACAAGGCCAGAGGTAGTACACAGTTTGTCCTAATTAAATGGGGGTTGGATTGAATGGACTCAGACTGCCTATTTGGGTGAGACTGCTGTGTGTATACTTAAGTTTCCAGTGAACATAGAGGACAATGCCAGAGGTGGTACGCAGTTAAATGTCACCCTGGTTGACTAGACTGAGTCTGCCTATTTGAATGAGACTTCTGTGTGTTTACTTTTTCCAGTGAACCCTGCAACTCTCTTGCACCCTGCTAGAGAGAGAGGGGGGGGGTAGTAAGTGTATGCCAATGTATATGCAGTTACACAAGGTAGGGGTATGAAAAGGCATGTGCAGGATGGTGCAGTTTTGATCCATGTGTTTTTACTTCATTTATTGCAAAATATTGCTTTAAATGCCATGCTACCATCTATTTTGATCTGTACATTGGTTATACTCTAAATAATAGTGTTCAGTTGGCAAAAATCACCTGTTGATCTAACTTTAACATAGAATAATAGGTCTATGTTTTCCCATATCTTCACACTAATTTACAGCATGTCGACTGAAATTTCACCTTGACAGATACTGAAGTCATTAGGTCCTTTCTGGATCCACTGTCCTATCTAATGGCAGTAATGGCCCTTAGTATTCAACAACTCAAAAATGATTTGGATAATTACAAAATCACAATTATAGGTGTTTCATATTATTATATCTCAACAGTAAACACAGCTTTTTTGAAGAAAATCTGTCATAGCCGCTCATTCAAAATATTTACAGGAAATGAAGCTGGTGCCACAACATCTCAAGCTCTAATAGAAAATATGGAATACAAAACTTAAAGAAATAATTAAGGGTGTTCAGGCTCCCGGAAAAAGCTGAATAGTGACCTGATTGTTATTAGAAATGAGGTCTGTGCTGTTTTGAATGTGAAGTCCTCCTGGTTATAGAAAGTATTCACATAATTACTTAATGAGATCATGTGCTAAATTGATTTGAACAGTTTGAGTGCTTGGACTATAATGACACGGAAGTCACGCATCAAAAAGCATGATAGCAGGACAAAAACTTTTAACCATAAATAGTACAAATGCTTTGGCTAGACATATTATAGAAGAACCTAGCCATCATTTTAAATACTTGATTATTGAGCAAGTAGTATCAAATATTAGAGGGGGGCCCATGGACTTTGAAATTGGAAGAACAGGAACTTTAATGGCAACTGAGGCTCAATGCGCATTCATATCCCAGACTTAATGACTACTGCTCAATGAAATGTATTTTAAAACTAAAATCATTATTGAGATAAAAGATATGCATGTCAGTGAATTTTATTTGTATATAGTTTCATATCTATGAAAAAGCATACTGAAATACTTTTTAACAATGGATTGCAACCTAAATACGTGGGAAATTGCATTTAAAAATTACATGTTATTATTTTAATGGGTGGGTTTGTGATGTCATTAATTGACTAATGTATTTAAGCACTTATTTGTATCCCTTTATTGTCTGATGAAGTTCATTTACTTTATGTGAATGAAAGCACTCACAATTAAAAGGTTTTATCTACATTTTATGGTTTACAGATTTTTTGGCTGCTACGAGATGTCTGGAACTCCTGAGAAGGAATTCTCTTTAGAATAATTAATGAATGAACGCATCTAACAACAATGCCCTATAATGTAGAAAAAAGCATTGACTTAAATGATATGCATTTGTTCATTGAAGATGAAGAATTAAGTCTTTAAATGGGGTTAACGTTCATTATTTCTAAGCAAATTGCAAGTAATTAACTTATTAATTATACCTAATGAATTTAGAGCATGTGGTTTTCTTGAGTTACAAACATAAACTACAAAAGGATATTATTGCCTTTTTATGGAATGGCAGTTACAAAAAGTGGTATACTCCTAAAACCAATGGAGTAATGTGACTGTCTACCAATGAATTTTATAAAGTTCCTTAACTGGTTGGTACTTTTTATGAACACATTCATGAAAAAAATCCATACAGTCATTGATACAACTTACCATTATTGCATGACAGAAATGAGTATGAGTACCCCTCATTTAAGGTGTGTGTTCTGTGAGGCTGTGATCCCTGGTTTTGTGGTATATTTTAAAAAGGCAAAGTTCATAATAGCAGCTCACATTAATTATTAATGTGTGGGTAAGCTTGCAATTTGCATAGATCATAAGTCAGTGTTCAGGATAAATTGGTTAAAGATGAGGAATATGCCATGTTATTAACCTGTGGGATTTGAGATCTAAATGGCTACACACACACCCCTGTAGAACTGCAACATACTTATCCTGACACACAGTTCCTTTGGTGGCAATATCTGCAAGGTGATCAATCCTACAAACTCATTTTGACATAATTTCAAGACAGTTGGTTGTATAGTGTATTCAGTTCTCAATCTAAAACTGTGAAACAGTAAATCTAATATATTCAAGCTTAACCAGATACTTTGGAATTTCTAGATAAAATCCATTTGTAGATTCAATGTTTTAAAAGTACAAATATAGCAATATGTTAAGAACTGAGACAGCCTCTCAGCAGTGGTCATCATTTGTGCCCATAGCACACACAGTCACTAGAGGATGTAACTCCCTTCCCTTCATAATAACAGAAACTGAAAACCTAAATTGCTTAAAATCAGAACTTACCTGCACCTACAACAAACCTGGCTCTGACAGCAATGCATTTAACAACCTACAAGTTTATTGTACGTTGCTCATGACACCAATGCTTTTACAGCCTGTAACTTCACATAAATGGGCATAGCATGGTACTGACATCTACCTTTTAATGCTTGTGTTGTTGATATTATTTGTATATTTCGTATCTCTAAAACTTTTAATCTGCATGTTTAATATCTGTCTTTCTAGAAAAAGTTTAATTTCTATGTTTAATATCTGTTTTCCTGGAGCTTTGCTCCCTGGGCCTCCACTGAAAAGGGGCTATACACCCAAATGAATTATCCCAGGTAACAACTGGAATAAACAAATAAATAAATATATTTCCTGATGTTGCTGGGTATACCCTCAAAAACAACTGATGACAATTTCATCTTGCTAGATTTAAAAGCTAGGGAATGGTTTGAAATAGATGACTCCCGGTCATGCCTTTAAGACAATATAGATTGCTACCATTTAATTTGGGCGACAATATATATTGCTACCATTTAATTTGGGCTTGCCCAAGGGGAGTTACAATGTGGGAGAAGGTTTGTAAATTTGAATTAATTCCATAGAACACTATACATAACATCTTAAATAACTATGTGCACTACTAATATTAACCTGACACTATAAAAATCTTAATATATACAGTTACTTTATAAGTATGTCCAATCCATTATCAGGGTGTCTGATCAATTATTGTATAGTGTCAATCAATGATAACACTTTTCCCCAAGGGTTGTTGATAAATGGCTTTGGATAAATTCTTAGTTCTTTAATTACTTTAAATTGAAATAATGGTGTGGTCTTCAGTAGGCTGTAGAAGTCTTCCAAAGTTGGTATTGTGTTTGTTTTCCATCTTCTTGTTATACACTTCCTTGAAATTGCAAGTAGAGTCCATACTAGATACATGTTTGACCTATTCAAATGAGGACCTTTGTTCACATTTAATAATACAAGAGCTTTAATTAAATAAAATGATTCATTAAATAAAGCTTGTAGAAAGTTAACACCATTTCAAAATGGCATAGTTTTAACACAGTCAAAGAAAATGTGGTTCCAGTCTGCATGGTGTACTTTCTCACATCCCCAACATATTCCTTTTATAGAAGAACTAATTTTACTGATTCTGTCTTAGGTTAGGAATCCTCTGTGCAATCATTTCCAATTAAAAACTTTCCAGTATTGCATAAAGGATGTATATTTTATCGATAATATATTTGTTTTAATATCTTCATTTAACTCTATTGAGTTCATTTGTTATACATTTTCAGTATGAGGTTTTGGGTATTGTTTTATAGTTTATCAATATTTTGTAAATTTTTGAAATACTGTTTCCCATGTTAAAGTAATTATATATGATTTCATATATGTATTTCGTAAATTTAGGTATTTCTTTAAATGAAGAATTGTTAATTATTCGACTTAAATCTTGTGAATATGACAGCATACTCTGTAAAGTTAGCCAGTCCTGTTCTGGAATTTTATATGTTGTTTTTATTACTTGCATATCTAACACTTTTAGTTCTTTGATACATTGGAGCCAACAAACAAATTCTTTCTGTTCCCAGGAATTAATAATTTCTCTATATATTTTATGTGGAAAGTTCTTTGTGACTATAAATGGTGTTAAAAGATCAAACCAGATTTTTAAATCTAATAATTGCATTAATAATTTTCCTAAATGAGTCGATGTAATAATTAATCATACGAGTTTTAGTGAGTTTAGTTTTGCTATATTGCATACTAATACATAATATATGCCATGGCAAATTGTTTTTATCTGTTTGAAATTTTTTTTGCAAAGCAAATTCATTTATTGATATTACAGTTAGTAATTATTTCCAGTTTGCAGAGTAATTTGGACTTATCTGATCTGAGATTGTTTTAGATATTGATGCTTTTATATATGTTTCTATATCAGGAAAGTTTAATCCTCCCTGTTTCCATGGTCTGATATGATGTATTAAAGTTATTCTGTTTCTTTTGGGAAACCATAACAATTTTATTAGGCATGAATTTATTTCTTTAAGTATATTCCTTTCTGGTAACAGTCTTATTGCCAAGGCTATATATAGGATCTTGGGCAGTAAAACCATTTTTATTAACTGTAGCCTGTCTTCAAATGTTAATATTATTTTGTTCCATTTTTCCACTGAGATTTTAATCATATTGATGATGATATTGTAGTTTGAGACTAATTTATTATTATCCTTGCATATCTCAATTCCTAGACATTTTAAGGTAGATTCTTGTTTCCCTATGATGTGATTCCCCTTAGTCTGCAGTTCTTTTTTTATTTAAAAATAAAACTTTTGATTTTGATTTATTGAAATGGAGTCTTGAAGTCATGTGAAATTTGTCAATTAATATATCTAATTCTTCTAATGTCTTTTGTATTAGATAATGTTAGTAATATGTCATCAGCAAATAGCATTACTTTAGAATTGTATTGTTCATAAACATCTATTCCTTTGATTTTTATATTGTTATGAATTGAATATGCCAATATTTCAATAGCCAGAACAAATAGAATCGGTGACATGGGACATCCTTGTTTAGTGCCTTTTGTTATATGTATAGATTCGGAGATAAAAGGACCTAACTTGACATACGCAAAATTATTTATATATATAGTCTTTAGGAGATGAACATAGGATGCAGGAAATTAAAATAACATTAGGATTTTAAATAAATAGTCCCAATTTAGGGAATCAAAGTCTGTCTCATAAGCCAGTTATGAGTATTTTTTATTTTCTTTATTAACATAATCTATAAGAGAAATTATCCTTTTAATATTGTCGTGTGTCTCTATGACAAATAAATCCAGTTTGATCATTATTTATTGTTTCAGATAGTGGTATTTTCATTCTGTTAATATTGTCATAAATATCTTAGTCATTATTTAATAATGATATAGGTCTATATGAGGTACAGAGATTTGGGGATTTGTTTTTTTTAGGATTGGTTTAATTAAGGAATATCTCCAAGAGGGTGGTATTAAAGCTTGTGACTAAATTTCTAATAGAGTTTTATGGAAGAGGGATAGTATCTTTGAAGGAAAATATTTATATATTTCCATAATTATGCCATCTATACTTGAAGCTTTATTATTTTTACCCTCTTTTATTGTATCTGTAATTTCTTTGCTGGATATGGGTGCTTGCAGATCTAGTTTTAATTTTTCTGTTTTTTTTATATTAGAACATTTTTTTATCTAGATTTAATTGATCGATATGTATATTTTCTTTTTGGAAATGTTCCATGTAGTGATTTCTACAGGCATCAATAATGTCACCTATATAAGAGACATTTTTCCCTTTCTTTTCATGGAAGATACTTTTAATGTTATTAGCTTTGGATTGTATTTTGATTCTTGTGGCTAAATTATGTAGCTATTTGGGAGAAGTGGCCAAGGTATTAATTTTTTGTTTTTCTAAAGCTAAACTAGTTTTATGTATTATAATTTCATTGTATTAATTGTTTAATACTTCTACTTTCTTTTTCATCTCCAAATGATTTAGATTTTTTTCAGCTTTTATTGGCAAAAGTTTGGATTGTAGATCTAATAATTCAGAATCACAATTTCTGATTTTTTTATACCAAGTTAGAGTTTTACCATATATGTAAGCTTTTAATGAATCCCATATCATTATTTTATTTATCTCTGTGGTGTAATTAATATCTAAGAAGAGCTGTCATTCAGATAATAACCAGGGTTTAAACTCTTTAGTTATATAAATGCTGGAATTCTGGAGTTATAGATTAATGGTTTGTACCCATTTTGAAGTTTTAGTATCAGTGAATTGTGGTCTGAAAGGGGGCAGGGAGTGATTGAGAAAATAATGATTTTAGAGTGTAAGTCACGGGCAGCAAATATTTCATCTATTCTAGCTTGGGTACCAAATTTGTGATCTTGATTAGAAAACAACAAAGATTTATCTTCTTTAAAACTGAAATAATCTACAAGATGAAATCATTCTACCCACTTGTTTTAAGCTTTTGATACAGCAGATGTACACATCAGTCTATTATTTGTAGCTTCAGAAATATCAAATATACAGTTAAAATCTCCTCCTAATATTAAGTTGCCTTTATAATTATTGGACATGAAATCCAAGTGTTTTTAACAGTTTCTGTTCCAATGCATGGGAGCCAGTGTAGATTGGCTAGGGTCCATATTCTGTCATTATATTTAACTATTACTAATGCCATAAGGCCTTCTTTATTTTCATACTAATAAATTATTTCTGGGTTAATCAGATTTGTTTTCCATAAAATTGCTACCCCTTTTGTCTTTGTCTTATAAGTGGATTGCTCCAATATCATATATTCCTTAGGATTCCATTTGTAATTGTCATTTGTTTTGAAACGAGTTTCTTGAAGGAAGACAATTTGTGTTTTGTTCAGTTTTAAATATTTCAGTAGATTTGATCTCCTGCTAGGATTGTTTAAGCCATTGATATTTAAAGATAATAAAGTTAAATCCATCTTAGGTTATTTAGACTATGTATTTTTTTGTTTTATTGTGACTATTATACATTTTCCTGTGATATTTATAAAGTATATGTTTGACCTTTTAAAGGAAATTATCAGTTTTATACTTTGAGTGTTTACCAATAAAGTGATGTTTTGGTTAGGCATACTAAAAATGTTTTTGTGGAATAAATTTAAATTAAATGTTAAAACTAAGATCTGCACTAGCCATGGAATGAAAATCATTCCTAATCGGATGAACCTAAGTCCATCAGATTATCACTCATGCCTTGACAGTCCAGAATATCTGAGCTCCATAAATTGAATTATCATATGGAGAATATTTGTAATATGAATTAGCAATATTTATATTATTTTGAACAGATATAGTACTACTATAAATTAGAATTCTAATATAATATAAATGTCTACTTATTGTATAAGCAATTAATATGTACATGAAAGATAGATGACAAGCACTTCAATCATAGTAAAGTAGGATGTGTCATATATAAATCCTCAGTAAAAGATTATAGCACACAGTTATTTAACATAGTCACCCTTATTAATGAAGTATTTCAAAACTTATTACTTAATATAAATAGATGGCAATAATATTCATACCGTATGTTTATAATACAATGTATTTTACTGGATATATCAGAAGTTATATTTCATTGTTTGCCAGCATTTAAGTAATCACTTTCTTTGTTGCTAACTTACTTAAAACATCTAGTTTGTTTTATGTGAACATTGATGAAAGTTAGTGCATTTTAATTATCAGTGCATCCCTCTTCCTCCCATTTCCTACACATAAGGATTTTCATATCAGTCATTTCTTATTATAAAATGAGTGAAATTATAGCTTAAAAACAACAAATTCACTTATTGTGATTAATGATTACAAGTTCCCCTTCCATATTCATAAATTGCCATTTTATGGCATATACTGAAAGTTTTTAGATTTAAATGGCAACATTCTATTTTGTATAATCAGCAAAGGTTAAACTGAGTGATTATTGTCAATTTAATACTATTTTTTCAGAATATGATTGTTACATTCTGTGGCATTTCAAGTTCAGGCTTCCATTGGTTCTCTTGAACAACTTTGTCAGTTTGATGTCATGTACAAAACATTAGTTACATTGGTAACCACTTAAGTATTATATATGGTCAAGATGGGTTACAAAAACTACAATTCAAGTTAAAGCAATTACATGACTTGTTATGCATATTTACTTGTAAATCCTGTATTTAATATCTAAATTCAGCAGATTGCTTCATCTTATGTGACGATTATATATTTTATGTCTAGATTTACTAAAATCATACATTACATAACTATTGTGTGTGTGTTTTTTTAGCTGTTGCTTATTTATTTGAGAGACCACAAGCTGTAATGCTTATTCTTATTAGCTCCTTCAAAACATGTTTATACAGTCCATAGACTTTAAATTGTGAGACCCTTCTAGTTTCTTATTTGTTATAAGTATATTTCCATCCTTACATACACACATATCAGTACTTCAAGCACGGGCAACAATGCCCATCCAGTTTTGCCAGAATACCATTCACTAGTTCATGTGGTGTGTTCCAGGCTGTTCTTAAAATATCCAAACCAATATTTGTCCTGTTCCATTTTACCAGCCTGTTCCATGCAGTGGCCACTCTGCCAGTGAACCACTCAACACACCTTCCATTCCCACAAATATTTCCATGAAGGAATCTGATGACTCTCTAGCACTTCCCAGCAACCCCAAACACCCCTAGAATCAGCTATCCCCATATGCCCAACATGTCCGAGCAAGCTCACCTTCCAGACCACTGCTTGGGTACTGCACAAGACCAAGTGCTCTTAGTCTTTCACAATAACTCATACTTCCACTCTTATGAAAGTCCTTAATGTGTTTGGACCAAAATACATTTTAAATATAAAATTGCTCTTTTTTATATCAAGAATCCACTTAATGAGCTAAACAAAGTGTTGGGAGACCATCAATATGTATACATGTGGTTTAAAACAGCCCTTTTATTATATTCTTTTTAAAAACTAAAACCTTCATTGCTGAGAATCATCTCTGAGGCTCCTCAGAACTGTTAAGCCTTATTGTCACTCTGTCTCCATTACCATAGCTACCTGGGAGCATCTGTTTCTGTTAGTGTGTCTGTGTACTGCATACCAGAGGCTCGTGATGCACCTGAAGCAAAGCTTCACTTCACTGCAAGTTCAAGCCTAAATTCCCTCCCTTTCAGTGAGGCAGCATCAGGAAAAGAATGGAGAACAAACAGATAAAAAAAAAACTCCCAACAAGCCTCCACAATAAGAGATAACACATACTTCCAACCTTCCCACCTCTCACTCAGTAGATGTATAAACAAACTATTCTCTTACAAAATATCCCAAATCAGAGTTTTATCCACCCACTTCCTCTGGATCCAGGCTAAAACACCAAATGTCTCTTCCTAATACACAAGCATCAGTAAATCTCGATCACAAGCTGCAAACCACAGCATCCCGGAGACAAAAACGGCAACATACAACATCTGGCAGACACAGCTGCATCCATACACACCATGTCAGGCTTAAACAGCACTTAAGCTATGATACCTGCCATAATTGATATTAACTATGTTTAGACAGAATAATAATGACATTTGTACTAGCTGTAAGACACAGCTGCATCCATGCACACCATATCAGGATTGATCAAACAGCACTCAAGGCTAAGATACCTGCCATAAATTGATATTAACTTTGTTTAGACAGAATAATAATGACATTTGTATTAGCTGCCAGACATGGCTGCATCCATGCACACCATATCAGGATTGATCAAACAGCACTCATAGCTGTGATACCTGCCATAATTGATATTAACTATATTTAGACAGAATAATGATGGCATTTGTACTAACAGTTTGCTTTATTTAACCAGGATATACATGAACTTTCTAAATCATACTTTAACTGAAGAAGGCATTAGTCTCCATGACAGCATTTTTTTCAAAACACTCTACTGTTATTGCTATTATATATGATATTAATTTGTTGCATTTGAGTCTGAACTCTGATGAATGGTACCTTGTTAAATTAGTTAATTAATTAAATTATTATAAGTAAAATCAATGAAAATGGAAAAATGAACAAGATAGTAGTCAGTGAGTTCAAGTTGGGGAATATAAACTTCTTTGTTTATATCATATGTTGCTTTGTTTGGCTTATATATAATATAAATAGCAACCCATCTTGACCTACCTTTGTTTGTGAAGAATTATTGGACTCTTTGAACATTCTGAATAAATCATTACTGCTTCTCAGTTGTTTAAGAAACCCTCCTTTTTTAAAAATAAAAACAGATGACAAGTGATGTACCATATCAGTTGATACTTTGAGAGATGTAGCTGTAAGATTTATTTTTTTGGGACAACTATCTTGGAATCAGTTTTGTTTCTTCTTTCTAACATCAGTCCAAGGATTTGTTTATTTTATTCTTTTAAGAATAGGGGCCATCCATTCCATTTCTGCTGGGATAGACACTGTTGTTGTTTTTGATGAATAGAGTAGCTTCTTCCAAGTCATTAAAGTTTCTCATCTCATTGGCAAAAAATATTTTTATCTTGGCTGGAAAGGCCAGCTGTGCTTTAATATTGTTTTGTTTCAACAGATTTATTATTGGACAGACTTTTTTTCCTTTGTTCTAGTATTCTGGAAGAATAATCATTGTCAAACCTTATCAGGCTTTGATTGAATTTTAAGGGTGATTTTCTCCAAGCAAATTTTAATATTAGTTCCTTGTCCAGATATTAAAGAAATTTTATAACTATGGATCTAGGTGGAGTATTTGTTGTTAGAAGCAAGTTTTCTCAGTGCTCTATGCACCCTTTCAATTTCAAATGAAAGTCCCTCTTTCAAGTCTGAAAATTCATGAATCCAGGTTAAGAATGAAATGTCTTCACCTTCAGTGTTTTCGGGCAGACCAAAGTATGTTGTTTCTCCTTTCCCTGTTTTCTAAGTCATCTATTTTGTTAAGCAGCCATATATTCTGTTTAAGCTGAAATTCTTTTTGGGATTCTTCTTCTTTGAGTCTCCCTTCAATGTCATTTAGAGAAGTCTCTATATTTGTTATTTTTGTATGGTGTTGCTGTAATAGTTCCTTAAGAGTATCAATCTGTTTTTGAAAATTTAATTTGAGGCTTTTAAGTCATTTTTAAAACCATCCATCTTCAAAGATAGTTCCTGTAAGGTAGATGTCGTCAATTGCAGTTCTTTTTTCAAAGCAGCATCTGGATGAGAATTCCTTGAGTTGTTCATATTCAGTGACTCAATATATCTCCAAGTTACTTGACAGGAAAACTTTTGTATATCTCTACCAATATTGAAATTTATGTGGTTTAGTAGTTTATCTATAGATTTCTGATGTTTTAAACTTGAAAATAATAAATGTTCCTACATTATTATACTAGTTTATAGAGTTCTCAAAATTCACTGCTCTCAGTTGGCCATCTAGGCTCATCCCCCAATTTCTTCTTTGTGTGTGTGTGTGTGTGTGTGTGTGTGTGTGTGTGTGTGTGTGTGTGTTTGTTTGGGGGGTATTTGGAATCATCCCAATTACTTTTGACATCAATAAGACTGGTTTTGTTTGGCTCAGAGTAATGGGAGCAGCAATGCTGGCTCTCTTTTTTCCCTACTGGAAAACATTGCCCAATTACTGGTTATCAAAACTGTAAATACTTGGGCATTAATTGATATTTTAGTGTAATAATGCCTCAGACATTTGTTAATTATTGGTGTATATTTTTGTAATGTTGGTCTAATAGTATGCTCCAGTGAAATTATTTATCTATTATGTTTTATTTTGTAGAGTGTTGTTTACTGTCTATTACGGGTTTCAATAAAATGTGGACCTTGTTAAAAAGAACTGTACCAGGTAGTGTATAGGAATGTGAGAAAGAAAAAGAGAAGAGTGAAAGAAAAGACTGCAATGCTAGTAAGGATGCATATAGGGAGTTAACTTAAATATTTCTTTCAGTATTATAGCTGTATAGTGTCTGTTGATAGGATAATGAAATTGAAAGTTTCACTGAAAAGAATAGTGGGTGGTGTGTGTGAAAGGATTGTGGGTGGTGTGTGTGCAAGAGTTCATGCATTTTTAGGGTTGGTAATGGTTAGGTAAGGGGAATTTCACTGTTTTAGATGTATGGTATTGTGTTTGCATGTGTTCTGTGTCCTTTTGTCTTGTGTAGTGGTACTGTTAGGGAAAGAGTTTTTAGTAGCGTAATATGTAGGGTTAGGATTAGGGTCAGCATAAATGAGTAAGGTGGTGATGGGGCAAAGAATGTAAACAAACAGGCTTGCCTAAGAGCAAACATAATATATGAACACATGCTGTAGCCCAGAAATACCAAGGGCAAGTACAGTGAAAAAATTCTGAAGGAGGGGAAGTGAAATGTGGGAATTTTAGACAAATAACATTGGCTGTACAGCAGAAGTAATTAAGAGGGGCATTAGAATGTTGAAAATATAGTTAGGTACTGCAGGCAAATGTGCTGAAGTCCCAATGAAACATTTGTAACATAAATACTGCTGTATTGACGTAATGTTAACTAATCTCAATGACAGCACTTGAGTTAAGCACATAAACAAAAACTGGCATCCTAAAAAAGGAGGTGAGAGGGATATAAAGCTACAGTATAACAAAGAAGAGTTAATGTGATATACATGTTAAGAAAATGCTGAACAGAGATAAAAGTTAGCAAGTTCAGTAGATACCTTATTACATATAAGGTGTGTGTGTGTGTGTGTGTGTGTGTGTGTGTGTGTGTGTGTGTGTGTGTGTATATATATATATATATATATATATATATATATATATATGTGTAACCCCCCTCTCAGACCTACTGTTTTGTGTAGAGGGTGGTTGACGTAACCCTTATCGATCTATACTAAGAAACAGCTTAGGTCTAAGTGAATCTTAGGGAGACTGACAGACTGACATTTCTGTTACAATGGATATATGTTCATTGTTCACGGTCATCCTAAATTAAGAAGGTATAGAAATAATGGAAGAATTCTTGATTTACAGAGATGTTTTTGATATTAAACAGATTGGTTTGTTGTGCATGTTTGTGGAAAGCATTCTCAAGAATGTTTTTTCTGTAGAACGGGAATTATCTACAGAGAACCAGGGTAGCTATAGGAACGTCATGCATGAATAGTTATGCCATTATGCCAATATTGTATTAGCCCAATGGGAATCTACTTTAGTTTTAAAGAATAATAAGTTTGTGACATTTATTAAATGTCATAGGCGGTTCATGGATGGTATTTTCCTCTTGCGGGGTGGTTCAGTGGTTGATTTGAATGACTTCATTAAATATTTAGGGATAAGTTTGGGGACCCAGAACCTCCTCCAGTGACCATAGGTTCATAGGTTCATAGGTTCATACTAGGCTATCTGCCCAAGGGCATTTATAAGCCTAGCCCATAGTTATGTGGCTTTCGCCACCCCTTTAGTTTGAATAAAAACTATGCCTATCATTTTTCTGTGCCTCTGTCAAGCAGTGACATTGAAGTAATCCCTGGGGTATATCTGTGATCTCCCATCCATTGGTCAAGATTCCTCTTGAACAAGGCCAGCGAGGTGCTCTGCCTCACATGTACCGGGATTTTGTTCCACAGCATAGGGAGTCTCTGGGTGACGAATCTGTCCCTCCAGCACGTTCTATTTATAACCGTGTCAAGGTTTAAGTCTCCCGCCCTTGTGGTTCTGAGGGATCTAGATTTTTTGAGGTGAAGCATATTCATCAAATCTGGGTTTGACATGGCCTTATATGTCAGGCACAGGTCACCTCTGAGCAAGCGGTATGAGACTGAATAGAGCTGGAGTTCTTTCAGTCGGGCAGCATAAGACATATTTTTGAGACCCTTTATCCTTTTGGTGAGGAACTTTTGGGGCCTTTCAAGCTGCAGCAGGTGTCTGGTCAGATACATTCCGAATGGGGCATTGTACTCAATCATAGGTCTAATGAGTGATGAGTACACGGGACGATGACCTCCCTTGATCTAGATGTGAATCCCTTCATGATCAGGTGGGCGATATAGAAGGTTTTCCTAACTACTTTAGCAACATGAGTGTCAAACAAAAGGCTACTGTCAACTTGGGTCCCCAGATCCCTGATGACATTTCTGTGCTCAGTGGATTGCCACCTATATGGTAGCTAGGGGTAACCTTGTTTTTCCCGAAGGGTATGACTATGCATTTTTTGGCGTTTAACTTCAGGCCATGGCTCTGGCACCAGTTATCCGTTTATGTGAGGCCCTTCTGGAGGATATCTGTGTCAGATGTGTTTTCGACTATGGCGCCCAGTTTGCAGTCATCTGCAAACTTTGTCAGCCATAACCCTCCTGTGTTTGTTTGTACTTCAGAAAAGTAGATGCCGAACAAGAGTGGACCCAGGACTGAGCCCTGTGGGACACCACTTGTGACAGGCTTTGAGTCTGACATGGCTCCAGCAACTCTGACCCTGTGGGTTCTGTCACTTAGCCAGTTTGCAACCCATCTTGTGATGTATGGGTTTACATTCAAGCTGATGAGTTTTTCGATGATACCTGAGTGGGGTATTGTGTCGAAGGCCTTTGCCAGGTCGAGGTAGGCTGTATGGACTGCCTTTCCCTCATCAATGGCCTTGGTGACTGTCTCGAAAAAGTCAACCAAGTTTAAGAGGCAGGATCTGCCTTTGACAAAGCCAAACTGGGTTGGATCCAAAGTCTGCAAGTTCCCTATGTCTTTATTTATGAGTTCCATTATGATCCTCTCCATGGCTTTGCAGATAAGGCTTGTCAAGCTAATGGGGCGGTAATTTCCAGGGTCTGTGGAGGCACCGCCCTTATGAAGTGGGACCACAGTCACCTTGCGCCGCTCCTTGGGTACGTATCCTGAGGTGAGGCTAAGATTAAACAGCTGTCCTAACTGTGGGTTTAATTCCTCGTTGAGTTCATGAAGCACACAGCCGGGGACACCATCCGGTCCCATGGATGCTGTGTTTTTTGCCTTAGTGAGGGCAGTTCTCACCTGGGCGTTGGAGATGTTTGGGGGGCTACAATCCTCTGGAAAAGATATCTCTCCTTTTGGGGGGGAGGGGAAAGTTTGCACTGAACCTGTCAGCCAGTATGTTAGCAATGTGTGTAGGTTCAGTAATTTTCACATCATTTTGAACTAATTCTGAGCATATCTGGGAGTTTCCTCCTAGGTTTCTAACATAGCTAAAGAAGGCCTTATGATTGTCTTTAGAGTCCTTGGCGATTTTTCTCTCAAAATTTGCCTTGGATGATTTTATGAGAGCTCTTAGTTTTTTACTTATAATGATCAAAGCTGTCTTACCTTTCAAGGATTTTGCTCTATCTTGTAGTAGCTTCCTCCTTTTGTTGTAGAGCTTGTTTATGGCTGGGGTCCACCAGACTGGACGCTTGCCTTTGGTACAGAGAGTCTTAGTTTTGTTTGGGATTGCCTGATCCATGCAGTCCTGTAGGTGCTGGTAGAAGGCATTTGTAAGTGATTCAGTGGTTTGAGTAATGTTTACCACTGGTTCAGGGGCCTTAAAGGAGACCACACTAGTTTTTAGAAGTGTGAAATCGGCTTTTGAGAAGTTTTTCACTGTGGTCTTTTTGTTTCAGGTGGGGGCGGGATGAGGACCTCCAGCGAGATTAGTTTATGATCTGATCTCACCAGTGAGGGGTATACTTCTGGTGTTGAACATTTTGATCCCATGTTCGTGATGATGAGATCAAGTATGTTTTCTCCTCTTGTGGGGATGGTGACTAGTTGTTCCATGGCATTTGAGTTTATGAACTCCAGGAATCTTTGGGTTAGAGTGTTCGGGCTTGAGTAGTGTTCCCAGTCTATATTAGGGTAGTTGAAGTCACCTAGTATGATGGTGTTTGGAGATACATTTATCCCTCCAATGTTTTCAGGAAGGCCATGTGAGGTTCCTGAGTTTGAGAGGGTGGCCTGTAACATGCTACAAATTGCAGAGCAGTCTTGCCTATGGTTAATTGCACCTGGATGGTCTCCGATGCATTGTGCGTTGCCACCAACCTTGAGGTGTGGGTGTCCTTTATGAATATGGACACCCCCCCTCCTTTCTTGGTGTTGTCCGGATTTTGGGGTGATTTGATATGAGGTGAAACCTGTTAGTGCTGGGGTGCTCTCAGGAGCCTTGAACCAGGTTTCTGTCACAGCACAGACATCGATGTTCTCCATATTGAGAAGGGCCTCGAGTGCGTGCATCTTGAGATTGAGACTTCTGGCATTGAGCAGCATTACCCTTAGTTTTTTTTCCTTTTTGGTGTTCTAGGGTGGTAGGTTTAGAATTTGAGCCTTGCCTAAAAAAGGCACTATGGGGTGGCAAGAGCCTTTGCCAATATCCGGAAGCCCAGGGGTGACAGGTGCAAGCCGTCCCTTGCGAAGCAGCGTGGCTTGTCCAGCATGTCATCCCAGGCAGACAGACATTGGATCCCCTTTGAATGACACCAGAATTTAAGCCAATTATTAAAGCTGATCATCTTATCACTGTATTGTGGCATCATTCTAGGTGAAGGTAGGATACTGCTCAAGGTCAGGGTCATACCTGCCTGGGCTACATAATCAGAGAGCTCCTCGATGTCCCTTTTCATGTAGTCCAAGGAGGTACGTCTCAGGTCGTTGACACCAGCGTGGACAATGACTGAGTCGTACTTGTACCTGCTGTTGAGAGACCTGAGTGCTTGCGTTATGTGGTGGATTCTAGCACCCAACAGGCAGCTTACTGTGACCTTCTCCTTACTCAGTCTGGTGAGCGGGAGGTCAGTGTGTCTGACTATGGAATCACCAATGACAAGTGTGTCTGGCATTTTGTTTGGCCTTAAGGGCTGTGACTGTTTGACACTCTGACTGTGTGTTGCATGTGTTGGGTCGTGAGGTGGTAGTTGTTTGGGTGTCTGCTTTGGTGGCCTCTGCTGTTTTGGTAAATTTTTGATCAGAGCCTCCGAGTATGTCTTTGTGTGAGTATGTGTATGATTTGAAGTTGTGATGGTACCATGTTTGACTGGGTATGTATTGTGTGTGGTTACCTTCTCCTCCTGTCTGGTCTTGCCAGTCCTATGTTGAGAGAGCTCAGCCTCGAGTTTGGCCGTATAGTTGCATCTCTCACATGTATTTGTGTTTTGTGGGAGAAGGAGAGGATTGTCTGTGTACATGAGGCAATTGTAACATTGCCTCAATATTCCCAGGTTCACCAGTTGAGCTGGAGAGGACACTAGCAACTGATCCCTTGACATACTAGAAGTAGTAGATAAAGAGACTTTCAAAGGACTCCGGGGGAAGTGGGTTTTAGGCTGGTGGGGTACTATCTATAATAAGAGTGCTTTATC
This sequence comes from Protopterus annectens, assembly GCF_019279795.1. Lineage (NCBI taxonomy): Eukaryota > Metazoa > Chordata > Ceratodontiformes > Protopteridae > Protopterus > Protopterus annectens. The sequence continues at coordinate 1,472,788,822 of NC_056746.1, forward strand.
AAGGTGCAAGTACTGTAGGAGTAAGTGCTAGGCTTTACAGATAGAGAATAGTCTACTTGGGAATCAAGTAGAGATGAACTTTTCAGTTATAGGATATGCTGGTTAGATCAGCAGTGCAGCTCGAGGAAGGTAGTTCTAAGGGAAAATTTGAAGAGTGGAATTTAGATGGCCCGAATAGTTTAACCTTGTTTAACCGCCGCTGCTCTTGTGTGCAACAGTGGCAACTCCGCCTAAATCAGCTAACACGCGTTTAGCGTGATTTAAAGCAAAGGGCTGAAGGGAGGTAGGAATTGACCCACAACGACCAATGGACTACTAGTTTCTGGCTGAAACTTCACCAAATCGGACAAAAAGGCCGCTCAGTGCTTCCCACTCCCACTGGTAAGCAAAGAAACTTCCCTCCTTCCTAATAAGGCAATGGATCAGTAACAGGAACTAAAAACAAAGCCCAGGGATCAGCAACTCTGAAACTGGACTACTCTAGTTCAGTAAGGCGGGAAAACAAGAGATTTTTTTGTTTTATTACAGAGATAAGGAAAAAAACAGACAGTAAATGCTATAAATGCTGTAAATCGGCTAGCGCACTTTAGTGTGTAGCCTACAGAAACAATTTGCAACAATTAGTAACTTAAAGTGCAATAAACAGTGTAAAATGCAGAAATCACTTAAAGTAGCAGTAAAACAGGCGAAATGCAGTCGCTAGCTTAATAACAGTGGGAAAGCCACAAAAAATACTTATATCTGGTAGAAAGTCACTCTTTTAGCTCTCTGCTGCTTGGATCACTCTGCAGGCCACCACGAGGATCTGTGCTGAGTTGGTACAAGCTGGAAAACGCGTGTTTAGCGTGTTTTATAGCAGGGGGCTGAAAGGAGCTAGGAATTGGCCCAAAACGACCAATGGACTACTAGTTTCTGGCTGAAACTTCACCAATTCAGACAAAAAGGCTGCTCAATGCTTCCCACTCTCACTGGTAAGCAAAGAAACTTCCCTCCTTCCTAATAAGGCAATGGATCAGTAACAGGAACTAAAAACAAAGCCCAGGGATCAGCAACCCTGAAACTGGACTACTCTAGTTCAGTAAGGTGGGAAAACAAGAGATTTTTTTTTTTTTTTTTTTACAGAGACAAGGAAAAAAACAGATAGTAAATGCTATAAATGTTTTTAAGCAGCTAGCACACTTGAGTGTGTTAGCCTACAGGTAAAATTAAGCAACAAATAACTTTTTAAGAGTGCAAAACAGTTAATCAACACAAAAACAGTTTAAATAGAATGCAGAGCTGTATAAACAGGCTAAGATGCAGTCGCTAAGCAGTAAATATTCAAAAAGCCAGAAAAAAATACTTAAATCAGTTATAGCAAATACAGTTATAACAAATGCTCTGAAATATACTGTATATTTCCAATATGTTTGAGAAGGACAGTCAGAACACAAGAAGGTTCAGGCGAAAAAGAAAAAAAAAGTTTTGTTTTACTTTTTGAAAAGGGGAAAAGGAGGAACAGAAGGCCTTATCAAATGTTCTCTCTGTATTAAGAAGAATGACATAATGACACTAGACTGGGAGGTGTGTCACAGTAGGGGCGGGCAACTGCAAAGCCACCAAGTATAAGAGCAAGACACCAACAGGGAGTGAGGGTTGGACAAAATAGCCCAAGAAAGCACTACAGAGTCAAATGAAAGTTTTTAAACAGATAAGGATTTGTGAAGATTCTGACTAGACAAAGTGCTTTATATATATTAAATTATAAAAACAGTAATCTGTAAAAATAATCAAAAGATACTTATATTTTGTAGCTCAGTTGCGGTCAAACAACTTCTCCAGCCTGCACTGTGTGCAAAGACAGAGACCCTACCAAAGTTAGGGCAAGACCAGAACAACAACTTTTTTACAAGAACACAAAAGAACCAGCCCCCACTAGCCAAGAGATAATTACACAGAGTAAATGTTTCAGTTTATACAATAGCCTAAGACAGCAAAGCACTACAGAGTCAAATGAAAGTTTTTAAACAGATAAGGATTTGTGAAGATTCTGAATAGACAAAGTGCTTTATATATATTAAATTATAATAACAGTAATCTGTAAAAATAATCAAAAGATACTTATATTTTGTAGCTCAGTTGCGGTCAAACAACTTCTCCAGCCTGCATTGTGTGCAAAGACAGAGACCCTACCAAAGTTAGGGCAAGACCAGAACAACAACTTTTTTTTTTACAAGAACACAAAAGAACCAGCCCCCACTAGCCAAGAGATAATTACACAGAGTAAATGTTTCAGTTTATACAATAGCCTAAGACAGCAAAGCACTACAGAGTCAAATGAAAGTTTTTAAACAGATAAGGATTTGTGAAGATTCTGAATAGACAAAGTGCTTTATATATATTAAATTATAACAACAGTAATCTGTAAAAATAATCAAAAGATACTTATATTTTGTAGCTCAGTTGCGGTCAAACAACTTCTCCAGCCTGCACTGTGTGCAAAGACAGAGACCCTACCAAAGTTAGGGCAAGACCAGAACAACAACTTTTTTTTTACAAGAACACAAAAGAACCAGCCCCCACTAACCCAGAGATAATTACACAGAGTAAATGTTTCAGTTTATACAATAGCCTAAGACAGCAAAGCACTACAGAGTCAAATGAAAGTTTTAAACAAATCCAACAAGAAAAAACAAGGAACCTAGAACAAAAAAAATTGAATGGAGGTCCAGGAACCACAACTAGTGTCCACCACCAAAATAGTTTTATTGAAATACCAAAAACCAAAGTAGTCAAGCACTTTCATCTTGCATCAAGACTTCTTTAGAACTGCTGTGTCAAGTCAAAACAAGACTATAAGTACTGAAATTAATCATGTGATTAAAACCAACCAATAAACTGAGCCACTATCATACAATAGAGAATTCCATATATACAACGGACAATTTGTATATATAATGAAAAATACAAAAATATATATAACAGTGTGATTAGTATGTACATAAAAGAAACAACACACTTATAATGTACATAAAAGAAAAAAATACTCTATTTAGAAAAAATGATAAAAAAAAGAATAATGTTTGGAAACACAGTCTCCCCTCCAAGCTTTTTAACTTTAAAACAGGGGCTTAGAAAGATACGCTGAACAATATTGTTACAAGTAGATACAAGAAAGATTGCCATAAGAATCACATCTCCATAGGAATACATTCCCTTCCCATATATCGTAACATAATAAGGGAGCAAGGTATGAGGATCTTCCATCTAAATAACAGACAAGTTAAATGTGACTATGAGCTGGAGGTTTTGAAGAATTAGTTTTTAGAAATGGGGTATAGTATAAAAGAGATGAATGCTGCCCTAATGGATTTAGGTGAGCTACGGAAGGGTGTAGCGAAACCTTATTTCTCTGAGACAGTACCTCATAGAGCCTCAGAACTACAGAACGCTAACATTAAGAGAGCAGTTCCTTTTACTATACACTATTTTAGCAATATCGGCAGTATCTGCCAAGTTATTAATAAGAATTGGCATATTTTGATGTCTGAAAGGATTAATGAATTAATTGGCACAAAACCTACATTTAGGTTTAAGATTAAAATATTTTTATGCTATAGCAATGGTTCACTTTGCAATGAAGAGATTGCAGGCACATTTCTATGTGGCAGATGCAATTTCTGCCATTATATGAATAGTAACAGATTTTTATTCAACCTGATACTGGTAAGAAGCTTGAATTTAAAGTTTGGGCAAATTGTAAAATAAAACGTGATTTATTTAGCACAGTGTGAACAATGTTAACACTTTTATATTGGTAAGATGAATCATATCCTCATGGAGAGAGTGAGGAAGCATGTAAGGGATATCAAGAACAAGAGTGATAAAAATCCAACATGCTTTAGAAATAAGGGGTGTTCATTCTTTCAAATTTATGGTTATAGAAATAATGCATGCAGATTTGCGGATGGGCTATCTTTCTGCCAAAACTGAGTGTAGGGAACTCTACTGGATTTTACGTTTACAAGCTGACAAGAGGAAAGGGTTGAATGGCAAGGTCTCTTTATGACCAGCATTGAAGACACATGGATTGTTTGGGTGATACTTTGTATCTTTTAAACTTTTTATCATGTGGTTTGATTTGTGTTTATGGTTGGTTAGTAGTATTCTATTTTATTGTGAATTTTTTTAGCATTTTCATGGTATAATGAAGCGGAAGTTCTTCCGTGAAAGCACCTACCTTTGTTTATGGTTTTATGCATTAAAAGTGGTTCGTTTTTTATCATTCTTGTTTTATGTGCTTTATTTTGCTGTGCACATTGAATGTTTCTTTTGTTCTGTTGTATTTTCTACTTCAGCATGTATACACAAGAAGAAATGAGCCTTACCGTTATTGTGTCATGCCTTCAGAAAGGGACATGTTTTTGCCAATAACTGTTATTTGTACCCATAGGAAAATCACCTGTAAACACGTAATAGACAAGCATGCATTGTATAGTCATGTAAATGCTAAATGATAATATAACACTTAACATACATAAGATAAGTGACAAATGCCAATGCAGATCAGATGACATTTCATGATTTCAACTTTTGTTTTGGTAAAGGGCACACATATCAAACATCATCATTATACTGTGCATGCTCACAAGACAATACAGGGAACAGTAACATGACAGCAATTCAACAGCACCAACACACAAGAAAGTATCATAATAGAGGCCCAGTCACATTTTCTAATGATCTAGCAGCATGTTAATGTTTGGATGAAGACATGCAATACAGACCATAATTATTTCAAAAATGAGTAATGTCTGTCAGCACTGAATAACATAATAAACAATTGCATCTTCTCATATTCAAGCACATGCCAGGACAGATATCAGAGATGCATATCAATCATGGATGCCTCAGAAATACGTATATTGGATATGACATGAAGAACACCCTTGAAGGTCTTAAATCACTTTCCTATCACCTACCTTGTAGAATAAAGTCTAAAAATGGTGGCCTTCTGACCATGCCATAACTATTCTCTTTGCTTAAGCCACTGTTGTTTGACACTGTTGTCTGACAGACAACTGCTACCATATTCAAACCCCTGCCTATGACACTAGGCTCTCTACAGACTTCTGTAGTGACTGTGTGTACCACAGTAGGTAACAATGAAGACTGTCACAAATAACTGAAATCAATGCATGAAGTAAGAAAGAAGTTATGAATGCAATTTTAGTCCAAAAACTGAAAAGGAGCTATATATGTTTCTTCCCACACAACAGTGAGCAGTACAATTTCACTGTTTCTTTGCCAAAGAAGTTGTTTCCATCATGTAGTGCAAACACTGTCCCAAAATTGAACCACATTATATCTGAGTAGACATGCTGTACAAGCCTGTTCTCAATTAAGGTTTCACAGGATCACTCTCAGCAAAAATGCCCAGAATAACCATTTTACTGCCATGCAATCACATGTGATTATACATAACTTTCCAATGTAAACAAGGGTATGAAAAACTAGATAAAATGATGTATGTGTAACATCAATGCATTCATAAAATGGTGTCCATTTTGGAAATGAACAGCAAGCTATGTAAGTTTATTGACTAACAAAATGTGACTGAACCATGTACCACAGTAGAAGTCTTAACACAATTTACACTCCACCGATGTTAAGTCATTGCATCATATGTTTTGTTGCAAACAATATCTTTGAGATAAACTGGATGAGGGAGGTCTCTCCCACTGTAAATATATGCATCATAATGGTGGTGGATGCTACTCATGCATTACAGTATAAGGACACACAATGCTAGCAGTTGCTGAATGCGTATTTTGGGCACCCAACCATTTGACTGCAGAAAATACATGATATTGTACAATATGATTGTGCCATGGTAGAAGTCCCACTACAATTATATTGCACCACAGGCACTACCCGATCCAGTCTTTCATTCATTCTAGTCCAAGGAGTCACCAACATGGTTCATGGAATAACACATGTTAGAATACATGATGTTTACTCAAACTGTCTCTTCTGATGTCGTGATGGAACATGCTTGCACCTCCACTATGGACCAACACAAATGTCTGATGTGACCTAATGACACACCATCATCAAGAGGAGGGTGGATAACTAACTTTCTTTGAGAACCTCTACCACTCCCCTTGTGTGGCACCTTGCCATAATGATGGCTACAGCGAGAAGCGACAAGATCTCAAACTGGGGTAACCATACTACCCTAATCAATTGTGTCACCCTCAATCTGTCCTACATCAGATTATCTCTGTGTCATGGATATGTGTAAGCATACTGACTGTGCCCAAAACATGGGCAGGGCATGTGGGATCCACAACTTCAATGTCAGACTTGCCATCTGCACCACCATACTGTGCCTTTTCATTGCCACCATCAACATCAGAGGCTACCTATACTCTTACATTAGGAGGAAAGAGTTTCTTTATACCACATTTAGGATCACCTATGATAACATGCAATAAACACAACAGACAAGAAACAGAGAATAGAATTAATCAATAACTTTTCTTATATGAAAGGTATGTTAAACTATAATAGATGCTAAAGCACACAACTTTTATTCTCCATAAAACCTGAAGTTATGTTATATACAGTAATAACAGTAACTAAATATGTGCTCACCATGCACAGGTGTTGTTGCAGCCTGCAATCTAGATATCTCTGTATATAAGGAAGGAAATGAAAGAAGACTGGTAAGTATCAGAATTCACATGAAACAAGAAGCACAGAACAATATATTTTACATGTGCAGATTAAGAATGTTCTCATACAAAAATTTACTGACCTGTCATAGTCCCCCAACACCCTCCTCCATCTCTATATTACTGAGCCCTCTGACTAACACTTATCTCTGGCTCTACATATATCAGACATATAATATAAGTACACAAAGAGATATAACAATGATACTTTTATTTTGAATACTTGGGAAGTTGTACTTGTTCACATCAGCAACAATTCAGGGATTTTGTGTGAACCATCTGTCAAACCATCTGGAGCTCAGACAGTGGACAGGAACACCTCTGTTTCAGTTAGTGGTGGGTTACTTGTTTCTAGGCAACTGCAGCCATGCTATTGTGGGCAGAGGTTATCATATCACTTGCCCTCTTATGTATATGGGAGCAACTTCTCCCATGTACTCAAACAGCACTGATGTCATTGACAACCTGCTGTCATATCCTCTCTTAGGACAGATTGGTCACCTCTACCTCTCCCTAAGATAAAAGCTCCATGGTGACATAAGGCCTGGATAATGACCAAATCTACTGCTTCAGTGAATGGTGGGTTGCAAGGTACATATTTCTTCTTGGGTTCTATATCTGTATATTAGGTTCAACAGAAAACAGAAAAAAAATTAAATATATAATACACAGACAGGATGGCTGTGAACTCATTCATGTATGAACATATGCATCCGTCATGCACACAACAATTTAAAAGGTAATGCTCCCTATGACTATGCACAAGTTAGGACTGTCTTCCAAAAATTGTTAATAAAATAGCAACACATATATAAGAGTTCTGTAATGCAGAGAACAGATTGATGTAACTATGTAATTCATTGCATCATTAACAATAATAATTCGCAATGTACAAATAGAACTTTACAAATCTATTATAGTGCCATCTCTACTGCTGTGGAGGATAGCCAGGTAGATATCACAAGCTTAACACATTTCTTTGTGCTAACATATGTAAAATTACCTGACCTTGGCATGGTGGTATGCTATACTCATCTGCAATAACTGTTCAAATTCCAATAAAATAAAACCAACAAAGTGTAGGTCAAGTAACATTCTGTTGTAAACTATTTGGAAAAGCAGACATAAGATGGACTATGTCAATAGTAAAGGATAATGAAAACACAGAAAGATAAATAGTTTGAACTGGTCGGTGCAATTTATTCATAATATTGCACTAAAAGCATTATGTGAGATACAGGAACACACATTGACAAGAAAGCAGTGTAGAAAGCAAATAGTTCTCCAAAAGTTATATCCAGTTAAGAGTATTAAGCTCTCTGGATTCAGTCTCCAAACTAGGACACAAGTGCATTAGGGTTATCATTATATATTGTAGAATCAGCCATATGAGTACTGTGAGTAAGCATATAAAGTGTTAAATCATTAGCATTCCTGAATACTACCATGTACATTAAGTGCAGGGAAGGTGAACATGGAAAAAGGAGCTACACAATTTCACACACACACCCTAGCAATACAAGGATGAGCATTCAGAAGTGTTACCTGCTAATGGCTTGCAGGTGTCTATAACTAGTCTGAATGCAGAAGCAATCAGTGTTTTAGTCAGCCCTCTTTAATGCACATTTACTGATGGTGTGTCAGGGAGAAGAAAAGTACATTGACTGAGTTAGGAGAGGGACATTCCTAACATTCAAATGCTGTTTTTTCATGACTGCAGTCACTGCATCTTACTAAGACATGCTGTGCATATTCAGGATAGTACATGAAGCATCAATACAAATAACATATTCAATAAAAATGTGATAGCATTGCTCTTAGGAAAGCATAGAATAGAGAATGAGACACCATAAAGAAAAAGAGGAATACACCAGCAGTGTCTGCACTCTTTGTTTAATATTGTGTACGTACATAGGTATCCTAACTGTCAGCAATAATCTAGTCATGCAGACATTTACTGGCATATGAGAAAGGACAACTTTCGTAACTTGGTTCTGTTGCACTTTCATTATGAATTGGTACAATGTCATATTTTTTTCATCTAAACACTTTCTCCTTGCTAATATATGTCTTTGGCTGAGGCAAATATGTGAAATCGTTTGAAATAATTGTTCTTAATATCCTGGATTGTGGGTTCAAAGCTTTACAGGTTCCTGTTGCAAGATAACAGAGTTGATTAAACATCATAAACATACATTCACAGTGCTTGTTTCAAAATGTGTATTTTTTCCTTAACTGATTGCATGCCATTTGGCAATGAACTCTATTAATTGGCGGTGGTCAAATGCAGAGAAAAGCAGTTCACTGCCCGAGGTAAATATAAACACATTTAATATGGAATGCCATCATGAGCATAATTGAGATTGCCATTGTTGTGCTTTCTTCAGCACTCTGGACAGTACTGATTTAAGAAATTCAAGTTGTCACCAACGTATCTCTGTGGCATAATGTGTAAATATATTGAGCTTAAAGAAACAGTACAGTTGATGCAGGGTTCAAAATCTGTTAACATGATCATTTTACTGTGGGAGGTCATAACAACTCTTGACATACATTTTGGTGTATGACTGTGTTGAGGGGGAACTCAAGTAAAGGCAGTATTGACAAAAAGTGAGAGACAGATTTGTTATTTGAAATAATGTTAATATTAATTGTGCGTGCTATGTAAAAAAAAAATTAAACCATTTCTGCTGTTAGCTATCCCCTTTCCCATTTTCATAGCATTCTTTAAAATCCTGATATTGTGAGACATGCATGATAATAGTTACTTGATAAAGAGCTGTGAGAAGTCTGAATGTGTCCGTGTAATGCAGTGGTAGCTCTACTCAATGCTGCATATACACTGTGACTCTTTTCATGTTCCTTCAAATTATTACCCAAAACAATTTTTGTGAATGCTTTTAGTAAATATTGCTTTCTGCATTTGTGCACTACTTGGCAGCATGAAATGAATTTTTTGGTTTAATAAAAAAAATCCTTTCAGCTGCCTTATGTAATCCAAACCAGCCTGGCAGATTGCACTGCCATCAGCACTCTGGCTAGTACTCAGTGAAGAAAATATACCTACCAGTGAACTTTCGCTATGTCACAAGCTGCAAGTACAATGAGCTTAGAGAAAAGGACAGCTGAGCATGGTTAGAATCAACTTAACTTATAATTTTACAGAGGTAGTCTGAATACACATTTAATCATGTTTTGTGATACAATTATGGTGTTTTAAAATTAACTATCGACATTATTGCTAACAGCATGTGTGCTGTTGTCTGTTCACTTTCACATTATTTGTCATTAACAACAAGTCTGATAATGTTTTCCACAAATTTTATTGTGATGTTGCAATGAGAAGTGAGAAGAATGAATATGTCACTTAAATACACCACTGGCTCTGGTTATTGCTACTTATACCCATTGATTAAGTTTAATTTACTGTTAACTTTTTTCTCTATCATATATTTTTTTCTAAAGTTCTTCTTTAAATACTTGCTACTATCACCATGATCTTTACCAGCTGCAAGTCTACATGGGCTCTTGCCCTGGGCATCAGTGCCACTACAGCAGCCCTCCTCATCATGGTGTAGCTCCCTTAGCTCCTAGCAATGGCCTGGTATGGGCCTGAGGCTCAAGCACCATCCATATTCAGGTCTAGTTGAATCAGCAGGTGAGTTGTTACACACTTCATAGTGGATTATGCCTTCCATGGCCACTGTCCTGCTGTCTATATCAACCAACACTTTTTCTGGGGTCTGATGAAAGTCAGCATTTGGCACCTAAACCCAGCATTTGGTTCATCCCAGAGTGCCAGTTCTGCTTACCAAATGTGGCCCACTAGGCACTGGCGTTCCATGCCTGGCTCCAAGCCAGTGAGTTGGGCTTGTTACCCCATTTAAAGTTTGAGAACAGGTTGAGATCATTTCAGCCCCAATACCTCTAATCATTCACTTTACCAAATAAAATGTCATCCACTGAGCACCAGGTATCCTGAGGGAAACTTTGGAAGGAACCAGCTACTAGATGGCTTGATTAGTCTTTTTCCCATATATCCAGGAAGGATAACCAATTTGCAAGTAAGGACCACTACAGACCTCTACCAGAGTTTCCTCTGGCTTCGCTCTGCCAGGCATAGTTTACCATCATTCAGGTCCAAACCAGGTACATCATGCTCCACCTCCCAGACAGAATGGGTGAGATGGGTCTGTGGTGCACCCAGAGCAAGGGCTTGGGATCCTGCCTCGGCTGGCATGTGCCAGCTCTTACTTTCATTGTACCATGGGTTCTTCTTCCCACTCTCAGATTCACACACTTGTTACACTCCTTGGTCCATGTTCTCCACTCAGCAGTACTCAAACATGGCTCAATGCCTAAGGAAAAAAGTGACAAAATTGAGTTTAGGCTGCCTTATGTATAAAAAAATGCATCTGGCAGCATTGCACTGCTGGTAATGCTTTGAATAGTGCTGAGTGAAGAAAATGCATCTGTCATGTAACTTTCTCTGTGGGCACAAGGTGTAAATGAAGTGAATTAAGAGAAATAAGGCACATTATGCATTGTTTAAACCCTGTTTAGAGATCACATTTCAACTATTTTCAATATGTAATTTTTTTAAAATTTTTATCTGCATTAGCTCTCTGCTTGGGAGTGCACAAACACAGTTCATTAAATGAGGAAACAAGTGAAACATTTAGTGGAGGTTGCCCCATGTAGCACAAACATCACTGGTAACAGTGCAATTTCCTCAGCACTCATGGCAGTACTAAATGGAGAAATTCCACCTGTCATATATCTATCTTGGGGGCACAAGGTGTAAGTTCAGTAAACTTAGATAAAGAACACAGGTAAATAAGCATTCAAATCCAGCTAAAAGATACTATTACAAAAGGCATCAGAATCCCTTTTCTCTCAACATTTTGATTAGGATTGTAAAAATAAAACAATGTTAATGTTAAACATGTTTATTGCAAGCAATGTATCGGTAATTCTTGAATAAATACAATTTTCTATTTAGCATATATCATTAAAGCTTCAGCCACCCTATGGTGTAAAGCTTGGGTCTAGACGATTGTCACTGTTAGTGATACCCAAACACTATGTGCAAAAATGAGAAAAAGGGGTTGTAGATGGATGGATTAATGATTCACAAATAACATGAAGCTAACACGTATAAAATTTCTTAAACATAGCAATAGATATTTCAGTAAAAATTCACTTGCATATGTATGACAGGCACAATACTTTGGTTATAATGATTATTACTCTTCACATATCCTATGTGTTTAAGACAGTTATGTGTTGTGAAATATGTATGCAACATACCCCAAACTTGTATTAATCAGCTTATTCAGTTTCATCCATCTGAAATATACTTGTAAACAGAAATATTGACTTTTACATAAGAATGCATTTCCAGTCCCAGAACAAATTAAAATCACAAACATGCAGGCCTCTCTGAAGTGTATCTCTATTCATTCTAAAAACAGTAAATCTATAATTACACTGTTTGAAAATGTATTTCTCCTGTGGAAAATTCAGTTGAAAAGTTACCATTCAATTTTTGCATGCTTTATCCCATGGTTTTGATTCCCAGCTAGTACAACAATATTTTAATATCTTGTAAGGGCTAACATCACAGTATGCCACATTTCATCATCTTTCTCCTTCCAGACTGCAAAGATTAAAAGCCATGCCATTACACATTCCATTGTTGAACATTGCAACTAATATCAATAGGTTGAAAATCAGACATGGCAAAGCTCAATACCATGTTTCACACCATTACTGCTGTATAATGTAAGTGATACCAATGTCTCACACAAGGAATCCATATGCTTTCCATTGTGCAAATGCAGCTGGCAAAGCTGTGTGTCTTTCTGCACAACCAGTTGCACTTTTGATTTGAACTGGGCATGAATTCAGACATATCTTGTTAGCCTGACATTTGCAGACATGGCTGGTAATTGAGATAATGTTGCTGAATTTACAGCACAAAGGTGGGCTGTTGAGGAGTCCAGGATATTTATGCCACTCCCTGTGAAGCACTGCAGCTATAGGCTTCTGCAAGGATATTATATCAGTTTTCAGTATAAGACTGATGTTTGGAATAACTTAGCCAAGGCTGTATCCAGTGCAACTGACATTCCACACCCCTGGGAACAAAGTCTTCACTACTATAGTTACCTTAAAGAGCACAAGCAGGACCTCTTAAGTCAATGGGAGGCTGAATTTAGGACTGCAAATATCCCTTAGTCATGTAAGCATATTGCCCATAGCCTGTCTATGATATTAATTATCTAGGCAGCCAACACAGTTGCTCATTATGCCCTTCATATATTTATTTTCTTTTTGTATTATACAGCTACAAAGGAAATAGCTGCAAATCCTGAGGTGCACCAGAAGAGATTAATTCATATAGAACTCATGACTATACTGCTTTGAGACAGCCCCACTGGCTTGAACTGCCCAACCTCCTAACCTACAATCAGCTCTGCCTCTGTCATTCTATCTATTACCTCCCCAATAAGTGTCCTGCCTCAAAAACCTAGTACAACATCACTCAGCCAAAAGGCCTGTTAGATCTTCAAACAAACTACTACTAGAAGTCAAAAACAGCTACAACAGCTTTGGAGATGTACTATATAGTAGTTCAGTGGCTAAAAAATGGAACTCTGTCCCTACTAGCATTCAAAACACATCATCCAAAGCCTCCTTTAAAGACCTCATCAGGCAACATCTCAAGCAAAGTTGGCAGTGCCATGACTGCTCTCCAGGCTAGTGAAAGCGGATAACATATACATACTAAATCTAGAGCACTTGATAATAGTTTTCAATCTTACTCACAAACACTGGCTAATCAACAATGTATGTACTGTACCTGTGTACTATGTATGTATTCTACCTATGTTCCAAATCTCAGCTGTACACCACAAATCTATTAATTACCTTTATTTTTAAAATTAATATTTTTTTGTTTGTTCTCTCCACTGTAACTGTTTATGTGCTGCATACCGCTGTAAAAACATGTCTCTTGTATTTTATGTGTATACTGATCATGTCTAAATAACTAAATGTGTCTGTAATTTTTCTTTGTGGAGCTTTTCTCCCCAGGCCTCTGCTGAAAAAGGGCCTTTTCAGCTCAGTCAGACACCCCCGTTTAACAAATGTAAAATAAATAAATAAATCAATAAATAAATTCAGTTCAGAGAGACATGGGGGTATGTTTTACGTCCAAATTCAAGGAAGAAAATTATTTTCAGTCCTTGAATCACTAGCATCTTGAGCAGACATACCACAACCTTGATGTCAAGCATGCATGCCTTCACCAATAACCCTTGCTGCTTGATTAGACAATGAGAACACCAGTGTAACTGTGTGTGGGTTCAGTATTCAGAACCAGAAGTTAGTTTTTATTGCAGGATAATATTCCTAGAGGTGACCTCTGTCTGGCATACAAGGCGATCTCGGACCCCGCCTTGATGGGACTGCTGCATATCTAAAAGTCAAGCTCCACTCGAGTAACATGCATGTGCAGCCTCAAGCTGGTCTGTGACATCAATGAGACTTGTTCGTGGGACAAATTTGTGTCCCAGACACTCCCTCTTCATGTCAAGCAGAGTACCTCTTTACCCCCTTTTAAGCGCAACCTGGATAACTGGATGGGAAACAGAAAATACATCCCTGGGATTCCACCCATGTCCCTGCTGGACAGGAGCATCAGGTGCTGACTTGTCTAAACATGGGCTAAACTCTTGGCTAGGCTTATAAGGCCTCAGGGCTAATAGCCTAGTATTATGATAAAATATTAACAGCAAGAATATGTCAGGATCAGTTCAAATATATCTGCCATTTACTTGTATCCTTGCAGTGAGATTTCTCTATTTTATAGCACATTCAAGACAATTGTGCTATCATCCCCACATGAAGTGGCAGGAAAGTTTGGCATCCCATACTGTGAAAAAGGCACACGGCTATCTCAATAATGCATTGTATGTGAAGGACAGTATCTAGATCTTAGCAGAGAAGTATGTAATTACATGGGTCAGCCACAGTGCTGTTACATTGTCCTGTGCACACACACACATGCATTTGTTCCAGAACCTGTGATGCACAATCAATTCTAAACAGTGATTTTCAACAAGTACAAACATGCCTTTTTACATCTTTGCATTCAAACTTCTCTTGTGACACGTATGAATGATATTGTGCTTTCTAGTCTGTGTAACTAGATAGGCAAGAGGTTCCATGCTCAACATGGAAATCTTGTGTGTGTGTGTGTGTAATGTTTGGTGCTCTGCCCACTTCCCTGAGGAGAATAAATTTAACTTTGTACACAGCTCCCTTGTCCAACTTTTTTTACAGAAAAATACTCTGTAACACACTGATGTCAGACATCTACTGTGGTGCCTGTGACCCATACAATGTTCTCTAGATTGCGTAACTAAGTAGGTAGGAGGTTTGATGTTGAACATGGGAAACATGTATTTGTATATGTGTGTGTAACACTTGGTGCTGTATCTACTTCCCATGAAGATGATGCATTTAACTTCATATATAACTCCCATATTCCACTTTTTACAGAAACATCCACTCTGCAACAGAGTGATGAAATCATCCAGTCAAAACTGCGCTCTCTCAACTTGGGAATCAAACTTCTCATGGAACATTTGCAAATTAATACAGTGCTTTCTAGTTAATGAAACTATATATATTGAAGGTTCAATATTCAGAATGGCAAACTGTGTGTGCACAATACTTTGTGCTATATCCACTTCCCATAAGGAGAATACATTTAACATTGCACACAACTCCCTTATTTTGCTTTTTGCATAAATATCCTCTCTGCAACATACTGATGAGGTCATCTGGTTAAAAGTGCACTCAGTTCCCTTTGAAATCAGACATTTCCTGTGGCACTTGTGACTAATCTTGTGCTGTCTAGATTGTGCAGAGATAAGCAGATGGTTCAATGCTCAATATCAGAAACTTGTGTGTAAGTAACACTTGTTGCTGTATCCACTTCTCATGAGGAAAATGCACTTAACTTTGCACACAGCTCCCTTAAACTACTTTTTATAGAAACATCCCTTCTGCAACCCACTGATGAGGTCATCTGGTCAAAAATGCCCTCTCTCTTCTTAAGCATCAGAATTCTCCTATGGTGCTTGTGCCTAATACTGTGCTCGGTAGATTGTATAAATAGATAATTAGGAGGCTTGTTGCTAAATGTGCAGAATTTGTGTTTGTGTGTGTGTAATGCATTGTTTTATATCCAGTTCCCCTGAGAGGAATACATTCACTCTGGATACTGTTTCCTCATTCCAATTTTTACAGAAACATCCTCTCTTAATTGATACAACCATCCATTCAAAAGTGCACTCTCTCCCCTTAAAAGTCAGACTTCTTCTGTGGCACTTGCAAGTCATACTGTCATCTTTATTGTGCAACTAGATAATTAGGAGGTTCGATGCTCAATGGGTGGAACTTGTGTGTTGAGGGTATACAGTGTGAAGAACATGTCCAAACACAGCTGTGCTCAATTGACTTTTCTTCTGGAGAAACATTTTAAACCGCTAAATGATTCCATCATCCCTTTATCCCAACCTTCACAACCATGTCTTCTGTAAAACACAATGATGAGGTCATTCTTTCTAAAGTATATTCTCACACTTCAAAATGGCAGACTCTTCTTGTAGTGCTTGCGTTTCTTACACTGTTCTCTGAAATGTGTAAATAAATAGGCAATAGGTTTGAATACAGCAGTTCTTAACTTATACAACTGTGTGTATGGGTCTGTAAATGAATTCAGGATTGGTTTACACACATTTGCAGTGGCAACATTTACAACCCCAGGTGGCTGTAAAAGTTGTTTTACCACACACATATCTGTGGCAGTACACTTCTAATGTCATCCCTTCATAGAATGCCACATGAGTCACTTGTACTGTATATTCTCCTATGCTGCTAGCTGCTGATAATGTGCTGTGTAGATTGTGTAAGTAGATAAGTGAATGAATTTACAGTGGCACATTGTTACATTAGCAAATCCTGGTGTTACTAGGGAAAATAACTTTTTAGCTACACAATGATTACATAATGCTAACATAACTGCAGTGTCTCACAGTTGTATTGTGAATTCTCTTGTGCTGTCTGACTTTGATACTGTGCTTTATTCATTGCGCAACTACATATGTTGTATGTTTCAGGCTAGAGTGTGTCTTTTACCCTCATACTGTGCATACTACTCTTCAAATAAATATATGATGTGTAGCTGTATAGCCACCTGACCACTTTTTTAGCATAAGTATCCAGCCATTAAACAGTGGTGACATAATCCATTCAACTGTACACTGCTCCAGTTGTACAGCAACATGTCATGTGATGCTTGCAATTCAGACACTAATCTGTAGCATGTGATCTTAGGTAGTTAGTTCAAATCCAGCCATTATTGCTCAGTGTGTGTGGTGTAGTCTTATTGTGACTGTCCATGTCATTAACACTGTTGTCAAACATGTGTTATGTACATGTACAAATATTGATTCTTCTTGCAATAAACTATGATAATTTCCTACGTACCAATGCTTTAATTCAGAGTAATGATGACGTGATTACATTTTCCTTACATTACAAATGTAACCATTATCCTCTTGCACAAGGGAATAAAATGACATTCATTATGCTGTTCCTTTAGTGGCACTTGCTGGCACAAATAACCCTTGCAGCAACAACATGATGTAAGGCCTTGACATACCGACATATCTCACAATTGTAATAACACTTGTACTGTGGCTTATTCATTCTCTACCATATTATGTATTTTCTGTTGTCAAATGCTCAGATAGTCAACATCCACATTCAATGACTGTTAGCATTGTCTAGCCTTATACTGTAATGCATGAATGGAACTCACCACAGTTATATGTCCATTTACAGTGGAAGAAGTCTTCACCATCCCTTTTATCTCAAAGAGATTGTTTCTGACACATACATACGATGTAATAAGTTAGTATAACTGGAGTGCCACACTTGGGTTTAGACTTCCACGGTGGTGCTTATAGTTCATCCACATGTCATTAGTTGGTAGAATGACACAGCTTGCTGTTCAATTCTAGAAAGGGAAACACTATATGAATGTACTGATGTTTTACAAACTACATTGTATCTACTTTTTGTATCCATTTTTATGTTGGATAATGACATATCATCACAGGTTGTGATTGCATGGCACTGAAATTGTTATTCAGGGCATGTCATGCTGTGACTGCTCCTGTGGCACATGCATTGAGCATTGACTTGTATATCAAACTGACACAGATAGAATGTCGTTCAGGTCTGGGACAGTGTGTGCACTGCATAATGGAAACAACTTCCTTGGCAAAGAAACATTGATATTGTACTGCTCACTGTTGTGGGGGAAGTAAAATATGTGGCTTCTTTCCAGCATTCTGACTAAATCTGATTGCTCATATTATATTCATAACTCCTTTTTTAATGCACACACTCAATTCAGTTATTTGTGACAGTCTTTATTGCTATCAGATGTGACACATGAACTCAGTACAAAGGTATGGAGAAAGCCTAGTATAATAGACAGGAATTTGAATCTGGTAACACCTGTCTGCCAGACAGCAGGGGCTTGCACACAGACAATACTTATGGTACAGTCATAGAGCCACCTTTTTCAGGCCTTGTCCTTTCAAGGGTGTTCTTAATGACATACCTGATATGTGCATTTCTGTGGTATTCAAGACTGATATGCATCTTTCTGACATCTGTTTTGACATGTGTTTGAAAACGACACGATGAGTGTGTTTATTTGTCATTCATTGCTTACAGGCATTACTTATTTCCAAAATAATTATGCTGCATATTGCATGTTTTCATCCAGATACTACTTTATTACAACAATTGGTTTCAGCACACTATATAGCTTAATGACAGATGAGGGCTTCCGTAAACATGTTTTTTCATAAGGCATGCTGCTAGACTATCGAAAACTGTGAATGATTCTTTGTTATGACACTTTCTTGTGTGTTGGTTATGTTGAATTGCTGTTATGTTACTGTTCTTGATATTCCATTTTACCATTCCCAGAATAAGGATGTCTGAAATGTTTTCAAACTGAAATGGAAAACTTGAAATCATGAAATGAAATCCAATTTCTGTTGTCTTTTGTTATGTATATTGACTATATTTATATTACTATTTAACATGTATATAACTTTACAACACTTGCTTGTCTATTACATGTTTATAGGTGATAAATGCCTTTCCTATAGTTACCACTGACATTTATTTGCAATAGCATGCCCATTTCTGGTGTGCATGACATTATAACTTTAAGGTCCATTTGTTGTTGTATATACATACTCAGGCAGAGAATACAACAGTGGTGTTAACTTGCATACATAAATCCCCTGTATATACATCTCATACACAATAACTGTAATCTGTGCATTTATCCCATAATGTATCATTTGTCCTTGTTAACTATCTCAACTCAAGTTTTAACATGCATATCACATTTTAACCTCCCTTTGTTACACTGCAGCTTTATATCCTTATCCCATCCTTTGTTTGTATGTTCATTTTATTTAGGTGCATAACTCTGGTATTGTCATTGATATTAATTATCATTACATCAGTATTGCAGTATTTATGTCAGAAATGTTTCTTTGACACTTCAACACATTTACCTGCAGTGTATCAGTACACTTTATGCATTTCTCCTTCCTTTTTAATTAATTATGCAGTACTAACCATTATTATTTCTTTGGAATTCCCCCATTTCACTTCACTTCCTTCAGAATTCTTTCACTGTACTCACCTTTAATATTTCAGGGCTACAGTGTGTGATAATGTATTAGGTTTGCCTATAGACTGCTATTTTTGTTTACATTCTGTGCTTGTGCTTGCAAAGTCCTTTCTGTGTCCACAAACACTATTATTGGGCACAAAAGCTGCTTGTAGACATGAGGTTGTGAAGAGCAGAAATCATATTTGATTAGCCCAAAGCCTACACAATTGTTAATGAATCTCTGGGGTGTATTTAATCCATGAAATGTAAGACAGTTTCTCATATATCATGTTACTACTTTTGTGTTATCACAACTTAAATTTTTAGATTTCACCTCTTTCATATCACATATACTTAGTAATACTGAGATTACTTGAGTTTCCCACCACAGCACATTCATACACCAAAATGAATGTCATTATTTAATTTGACCTCCCTCACTAAAATGACCTGTAAACAGGATTTAAACACTCCTGTCAATTGTGCTACTGATGGAATTCGAAATAAAATTTGTCAGTTTTTACATTAGAAAATGAACTGCCATTCACTGCTACTGTCTGCTGGCAGTCAACAGATCATAGTGCCAACAAGCATGAAAAGGATAAAGGAAAAGAAACAAGGACATATTTTTAAAGAAGTACTTTAAATGAATGTTTCTGATGTTTCCTCAACGATTTCTATGTTATCTTACGACATTAACCTATATGGATATGAACCATATAAACATGGTATTAAAAACACTCATTTGTAATTTTTCCCCACATTTTCCCATCGAAGCAGACATATATTATCAGGAGTAAAAAATAGATTAGATGGCCTCAAAATGTGACATTGTATCAAGTAACATTTTAAGTGCAATAGAAACAAGTTCTGAAAGTCATCATTTCTCATTCCCTAGTACATATCTGTATGAGTTGAATGCATGTACTCACACAATATTGGACAAGGAGTACAAACACTGTGGGTTTATTCCTTTCATAATTTAGGGTGCCTCATTCTCTTATCTATGTTTTCCTAAGATCAATGATATCCCATTTTTAATACATATTGTATCTTTATCAATGAGTTATGCACTCCCTTGAATATTGACAGCATTTTTAGTAAGAGGCAGGAACTGTGGTCATAAAAACAGCATTTGAATGTTAGGAATGTAGCTTTCCTAACTCAGTCAGTGTGCTTTCAGACTTTTTGGTATGTCACTTCTCCCTAACACACCCTCAGTAAATGTTCATCAAAGACCAGAGACTGTGAAAGACTAATTCCTCCTGCAGTGAGACTAATCATTGACACCTGCAAGTCATTAGCACATAACATTTCTTAATGTCCATCATTGCAGTGCTAGGACATGTGCATGGAATCATGTAGGTTCTTACATTATATTTACCTTCCCTGCACAAAGTGCAGATTGTGATTTTTTTTTTATTCTAATGGTTTAACACCTCACTTGCATACTCACCAGTGCTCAGGAAATGGAATCTAAAATATATAAAGTTAATTGTGTAGCTAATGAACTGGCCTTGTTGTGGGAGACTGTTCAGATACAGAGAGCTCAGTCTCTCTATTTAGATTCTGAGATTTATCTACTCTCTAAACTGCTTTCTTGACAAGGTATGTTGTTGTTTTTTATAGAATGCTTTTAGTTTAGCATTAATGATGGATGCCATGTACAGCCATTGGTTTATCTGCCTGCATTTTATTTATCATTTACCATTGGCATAGCCCATGTATATCAGTTACTTGTCTGAATTACAAAGGTGTGTAAAGAATGCTATCTGACGTAATGGTGTAAATGTTATTTTCTGGGAATCTGAACAATTATTGCAGAAGAGTGTAGTATAGCTTCTTGGTAAGGTCAGGTGATTTTACATGTGTAGCCCAAAGAATGTGTTGAGTGTCATATCTACATGCCAATGGAGATGCTAGTATAAACGCTTTTTCAATTTCTACTTATACATTGTGAATGTTAATTCTGCAATGTATTACACAGTAACACAACTACAGTCCACATTAAATAACTGTTAGAATAGTTGCTAATTGTATTCATTTTGTAGGACAGGACCTGTCTTAATTTGTGTATAACCATAGACAGCGGTACCTTTTCAATTGTTGAGTGCATGATGGATATATGCATTCATACAGGCTTGCATTCACAGCCATTCTCTGCATATTATACATTTTGTATGTCTTTCTGTTTCATTGCATACAGGGCTATGGCGGCCAAGATATCTGTACCCTGCAAATTGCCATTCACTGATGCAAACAATGAGGTCAGTATCCAGGCCTTCTGTCACCATGGAGGTTTTCTCTTAGAGAGTGGTAGAGGTGACAAATCTGTCAGAAACAGGATATAGCAGCAGGTGGTCAACAACATCAGTGGTGTCAGTAGGAATGAGAAAACTTTCTCCCAGATATAAAACAGGGCAATTGATATGGTCACATCTGCCCACCATAGGGCAGCTGCAGTTGCCTGGGAACAGATGGCTATGGAGGTGGATGGTCCTGCTACTGGACCACAGTTGACTGAAACAGAGGAGTTCCTGTCCATTTTCAGAGATCCAGGCAACTCAGCAGAGGGTTCACTCAGAATCACTGATGGTGCTGCTGTAGAAGACAGACTCAGAGTGTCTCAAGGAGAACTTCCAGGTTTGCAAAATAAAGAATTTAACTCTCATTATGGATATCTTTATATGGAAATATCTTATATACACGATATATCTAGAGCCAGGAACAGGTATAGGCTACACAACACAGTGCAAGAGAGAGAGAGGAGGAGGATTTTTGTGTGTGTGGGGGGAATTCAACTGCTCAGTAGATTTTTATATGACATGATTCTTAATCTGCAGATGTAAAGGGGATTGTTCTCCATTTCTTGTGTCATTTACATAGTGATACTTTATCAGACTTGATTCCATTCACTTGCTTACATACATGAACATCTGGATTGTAGACTACAAGATAACCTTCACATGGTAAGCATGCATTTTTTTATTTGTGTACATAAGATAGATTTAGGTCTAAATGAGACCAATATTGTATTGCTTTAGCATCTATTATAGTTTAAGATATTTTTCATGTAATGAAGGTTTGATAATTTTTATTCCCTTCTTCTCTCTATTTTGTGTTTGGTCCTTGTTATCATAGGTGATCCCGCCTGTGGCAATGTGAAACTTTTACCACCTGATTTAAGTGCATCAGTAGCCACTGATGATGATGATGATGATGGTGATGGTGATAAACAGGGACAGTCATGGGTGAAGACAGTCAGTCTGACACTGTGGCTGTGGATCCCACATCCCCTGCCCATATTTCATATACAGTCAGTATGCCTATGCATACCCATACCATGGAACCCTATGATACAGGACAGGTTGAAGTTGACACACCTGGTTGATTCTCCCCATAGCCATCATGAGGGTGAGGTGCTACACAGAAGGTTTGGTAGAGGCGATTGGAGGTGGCCTGCTGTCCACTCTCTGCCAGATGCTGGTGCATTATTATGTGTCACCAGATGCATGTGTAGGGCATTAATGGAGACACAGGCAAATTCCATCATTGTCTCAATAGAGAGAGTGGAAGTGCCAACCATCATACATTCTGATGAGCATGACTGCCTGAACTGTTTGTGTGACTCCTAGGATAGGATGAATGACACACTGGGTGGGGCAGTGTCTGCAATGGAATATCTGCTGGGGGAAGGTGGGCGTCTATGTGGCTGGAGGGCTACAGCATCATCTGGTGTTAACCAACATGGCTGTGCCAGATCCTGCTCCTGTAGTGACATTACTGTACATTCCGATGACCATGACTCCCTGAACTGTTTGTGTGACTCCTAGGGTAGGATAAATGACACACTGGGTGCGGCAGTGTCTGTGATGGAATATCTGCTGGGGGAAGGTGGGCGTCTATGTGGCTGGAGGGCTGCTGCATCATCTGGTGTTAACCAACATGGCTGTGCCAGATCCTGCTCCTGTAGTGACATTACTGTCACTATTCCATCAGTGATTCTGGTGTCCACAATCAGCTGTGGTAGGCCATGGGGTAATGGTCCTGGAAGTGGCCACAATGAGAGCTTGTCCTGCAGACATCTTTCACATTCTGGTAACATCTCAGCTTCTAACCAGAGCAGTGGAAGTAGCAGTGTACCTCCTGGCAGAGACAGCCATCACGGTTGGGATGATAATAATGAAGTGACTACTTTACCATGCACGACTCATACCTGTCTGAAATACTAATATGTAGTGCTAACACAGTGCTTGATTGTGTTCATGCAGACACACAAACACATTGAAATAAAAATCTTGCCCATACCACCTCACACACAATGCAAGCTATCTAAATATTACTGCTGAATGGTATACATCTCTTGTTATCAGCTCTGACAACTGAATACTTTAATAAATGCATGTGTTTCTTACTCTCTCTCACTCAATTCTTTGGAGTCAGCCTTCCATCCTGCCTTCTCCTCCCACCCACTTACCCACCCTGTTCAAATGATGATGACTGTGCCTTGCCCTTTGTACATTTCTTTGAGACTTGGGGCTGCATATATGTCTGATGCACAGACTGAATAGCTAATGCTTGCTTATTTGCAAGCTTGCTTTTATGAATATGTATTGCAGAAGAAAGGTTTTGGTTTTTTGGTCCTGCTCAGTTGTGAATGATTGGTTATATAATTGTTGAACCTCATTGTAAATCAGTTGCTATTATAGGTAATGCAGTGAAAGCAATTAGTATTTCAGTCTTGCTTATTGCAATACTTGTGCAAATGATGGCATAATTGACCTGCTCCATGGTTTATTTACAGTGGTCAACTGAAATGTTTTATGCACAGTATTGGGTAGAATACATAGCTATATATTACTGACATAACTGTACAGTTCTGACAAATACTCGTTTAATGGCATATGCGTAATTCCTTATGAGCATACTTGGTTACATAAAAAAAATGTTTCCTAACAGGCTCCATATTTGCCTAGCCATTACTGCAGGTGCAATCTGTGTCCTTGGGGGCTGTCCTTCTCTGATGCTATTAGCACACAGCCATTACATTGTTAAATAAAGGTTGTGGAGTTTGACAGGCATCATTTTTCATATCTGTATGTGCATTGGATATTAGGCTTTGACCTAAGTAGTGAGTGCATGTGCTTTCCTTTGCCTCTTAGCCAGAACCAGGGTATATTGTGCATGACTATGTCTGCCAGAGCCATATGCACCTGATGGTTCTCCCTCAGATTCCTCATTTTTATCTATTGCTGTTGTTAGCCTAGCCTGTGGTCCTTGAAACTGTGGTTCTGCCCCTTGCTGTCCTCCTTGAAGCTATTTCCTGAGAATTATCTTGTGTAGCATTGACAAATACTGTGGGTATATGGGCAGAGGTGCCTGGGTCATACTGCAGGGCACCCCCTGATGTGTCTAGAAAATGGAACCTTGATGTGAGCAATTCAAACACATGTTCTATGATATTCCTAGTTTGGGTATGGGCCTCATTGTATCCTTGCTCAGTAGGGTTGTGTGTGTTTCACATAGGTGTAATGAACAAGGGCTCCAGTACATAACCTACATTTCCCACTAGATGCCCTTGTGGAAAGTCACCACTAGCAAACATTGTACAGTTTGCAGGTATGTCATATGTATGAGTTGTGAAAACTGCCTGGGCTACCTGCACATACACATTATAGATAATCCCTTGGGCATTATCAACTACCAAACAGTTTATAGAATGGTATATTTTCCTGTTAATGCACATCTTTCCCTGTTCCCAGGGTGGTGTTTTTATTTTTATTTGAGTGCTGTATATGGGACCTAAAACTTCTGTTTTTAAGCTTTATAGCTTCCTGAAATACTCCAATGTGCAGCGGTAGCGTTATTGCCTCATAGCAACAGGTCTGGTTCAATTCTCAGCTGCACCTGGAGCATTTCTCCCTGGGCCTCTGCTGAAAAATGGCTTCATTCCAAGTCGGACTTTCCTGGTAGACAAATGTTAAATAAAGAAAAAATAAATTCTGCCATTTCTGCCAGATGTTTAATGAATACAAATAGAATACTGCTGTGAACATAATAGCAGCACTTAGTGTAGCTGTCAATGAATCCAGCCCATTAAATCTGGGTACTTAGTTATAAACTATAATTGGTCTGTGTTCTTGGCTGTAGAGTTAATAATATAGATGCATGTTGAATTTTTGAGTGTCATGATACAATTCCCAATAATGATTTTTGATTTGCCTTGAATTAACATTTTAACTGCTGAGATACACCACTTTCAGGAAAACATAAAAATCTGTTTTTCAGTTGTCATGTTACAGAAACAAAATATATTTTGATTTTATTTATACTGCTTCATTCTCTGTGAGAAAAAGTAGAGAAAAGTACATGTTGTTATAAACCTAATCTTAAGTCAATTGGGTTAGGGAATGTTCAATATTATAAAAAAATTATAACATGAAAGCTAAAACATCATATGAGTATTTTGCTGTTAAAATTGCTGAAAACCTAATTTCAGTTCCTTGTGCACAATTAACATAACAGTGCAGTATGCCACTTCAGATAATGCACACCTCCATTCACTGTGAAAAAAGTCACATAAATCCAATGGCTGCTGCATATACTTCAATGTGTTGGACTCAGCCACATACAGTGTACCCGATAACAAGCCATATCAATGATTGCTTAGCAGCAGTTATTTACTTATCTGTTGCATTCACATATAGCCTAACTTTAAAAGGTAGTTTCTTTCTGTGTGCACTTTTGGTGCCCATTTATGAAGAAAATGAAAGACATAGTGGCTACTGTGATGTATTTTAAATTCCTGCTCTAAAATACATATACTGCTCCCTTCTTGGGAAGCCATATCAGTTGTTTAAAAGAGATCATATGAATGCCCTTTGCTCTCATACTCATTCTCCATGCTCAACACATATACACCAGGATATCCACAGCTGGACAAGAAATACTGACTACATTGAAATTAACTAACTAACTAACTAACTAACTAACTAACTAACTAACTAACTAACTAACTAACTAACTAATGTAAAACTGTCCTTGCATCTACTTATGCAAAGCATGTGAATTTCTGGTCAATGTGTGCTTACTTTTAAAAGTTGCAGTTTGCTATATTAGCAGTCTTTTTTTCTACCATTTATGATTCTCTCTTTTGAGATTGTTTACATTTTATGACATTGAGATGGACAGATAGATAAATGGTACACTAAAAAAGTAGGTAACACAGATGCACAAATGCCAAATGCTAAAACACCAAAAATACTAAAACTATTCTAGTCAGTAAATTCCTGACCATAAAGGTGAGATGATAAAAACAGAAGCTTCATTTCAGATGGGATAGATCAAACATGTATTATGGTTGCCATTAAGAAGTGGCAGATCATGTTGTCCCCAATAAAGGTGCTGAAGATCAATACATTAAGTTAATTCTAGGCTTCTTAACTACATTAAAACTGACTTCATTTATAAGTGTACCGATATTTCAAAATGGAAAACAAGCCATAAATTTCTATGGAAATTTAAATAGATCTCCACAGAGAAACAAAAAGAATGACCAAGCTACTGAGGTTACTGCAGCAAAACAGACTTCTTTCTGTGCAATTTATCTTATGTGAACACCCCTAGGTTCTGAAAAGGTTAACAAGGGTTGACACCTAAACATTGTTTACAGCGAAATGTATTGTAACTAAAGACATTGATCCAGCAAAGATATAATTCACACTAATTCAAGACACATGAAATGAATCCATGAAAAAAACACTTGGTGCGTGTTGCTGATTTGTCACTGACTAGGTTGAAGACTGCTCAGTCACAACTGTCTGAAAGAAGAGAGTTGTAAAAAACTGTCATTGTTTTTTTACTTTAGCTGTTTTCTCCGTTATTGGCATCCTTTCCAATAAGTATTATAAGCATAAGTAGTGGGTTCAGGACACTTAAATGTTCAGCAAAGCACTATTTGGCCAGTAATTTTCAACCAAATGGCTATCTGCTAGTGAACTTTGTACCATTGCTGCACATATTTATAAAGGCTGATTCCCTACATCTGTAGTATCTTCTCAAACAAAAGGAAAGTCTTTGGATGGATGTGTGCAAACAAAATTTTGAGTCTGTAGTGATAACAAAACCTTGCCATAAAATAAGGATGTTGTGGTAGAATGAGAAGATATTCTGATGTAGTCCCTAAAATATGATTCTCTGGGACCAACCTGACAATAAACCAAAAGATATAGGGGCAAATGCAAAAAACTTTGCTACACCATGGTAAGTGACTTTTTCAGAGGAGCAGCCACATGCAGGGTGTGTGCAAT